>NW_017806272.1:148192-162009 GCF_001891065.2 Hippocampus comes | reverse complement strand
TGGTGGAATGTCGGGGGGGGGGGGGTTGCTGGTTGCGTGACTCGCGCTTCGCTCTGTCCTTCAAGCCCCGGGCTTTATTTGTTAGCTGGGAGAATGGAAGGTATATTTTAAGTGTTTGACAATAAACAAAGCTGGGACATGGCTCGAATGCATGTCGGGATATGAGAGGGTGTGCACATTTTGTCTTTGAGCACGTGAGAAAACAATTTTCACAGTCACACAGTCTTTATTTGAATCGTGGAAAGTAGAAATACTCTGTGACTGAACTAAGGAGATTTTCCAGGTGTTTGGACTTGACTCGAGATCCCGGTGGTCATATAAGGCGGAAAAAAACAGCAGCAACATGAAGAATGCGCATCAGGTAACATGAACGACAACAGCAAGAGATTCTCCCTCCTTGGCCTTATTTTAGCATGTTTGTGTTCCTCACGACTTTGGCAAAGCTGGTCTGGATTTAAAAAAAAAAAACAACAACAACAAATGCCCCCCCCCCCCGAAAAAACCACGTAAGCAATTTCAGATGTGGAATCCAAATATCACCTCAGCTTTTTTCTATATCCAAATATCACCTTAGCTTTTTTCAATATGCTCTCATTTCTTTAGTCCTTCTACTTACAGTTGATATAAAAAGTCTACACACCCTTGTTCAAATGGCAGATTTTTGCAATATTAAAAAAAGTGAGACCAGAATGAATCATTTCCAAACCAGTCACTGTTCACACAAAACCTTCAGGAAAAGTTTTCTAGAACAGCCGAACTTCATTTGGGGTTACTCACGGACGCTTGAAATGATGGCAGGTGTGTGCTGACTCCTATTGAAATTGAGCCACATCTTCAGTTATGAGGGTGTGTACACTTGTGCAACCACATCATCTCATTTATTTTTACTCTTTTTTTTTTTCAATTAAGTTGTACAGGTGATAGGTCACATGAATGTTGGGAAAAAGGTTTGGAAAGGTTTGTCTTAGTCTCATATTTTTATATGGCCAAAACCTGGCATTCGAAAAGGGGTGTGTACAATTTTTAACTCCACATTAAGTGCAGAGTGTGAGAACTCTGCCTCATATACTCATTTGCTGTTGTTTAGGCGAGGAAGCATATTTTCCAAGTGGATCTTCAAAATGTTCAAAACGCAGAAATATTGTTCCGTTGTGTCCACACAAGCAACAAATCAAAAGAAAGCAAATAAAATTGCCATGCCATCGGTTCCATACTAAAGTCCCAAATCCGGCGGTCTTTAAACCATCTGACTTCCAATTCATCTTCTGTATTATGAGGAACATGGGCCGATGTGAGTCAACGTTGGCTCCCGCGTGTTTGTGACCTCGTTCGCTACGGCGCCGCGGGCCTCAAACTCGCGCACCGTCCAGGCACCAGCGCAAACATGATGATTTATTCACAGACACAATGACATGACCCCCGAAAGAACACACATGACAACAGATCCAATGTTTCATAGCGCGCAGGAGCTGCCAGGAAAGTCGTTTCCGATTTAAAGTCAACTCAGAGATATACGATGTGCAATGTAGTTCCTTTTTGAAATTTTGTCAAGAATATCGAAGGTGACAGAAAGCGGCGGCGAGTGTGTCAAATTCTCTCTCCGTCCATGAGGATCATGTTTAAATTGGCATGTTGCAGTGAGCGCTGAATTTAAACAGCTGCTAGCTTTTCGCCCACAGCTTCACACTCGCACATGGACACACACACACACACACACACACACACACACACACACACACACACACACACACACACACGCTCTCGCCGTGCAGCCCTCCCTTATTCTAAGTTTGCGTGCAGAGCGAGGAATTCTCCATGCTAATGTGCCAGGGTTTGTTTTCATCATCAAATTGCAAATGTTTTAAATATGCATCACACACACGCATACAAGTCAGAGCACTGAGTTTAAATCCTTGTTTTCGTAAAGTGCCGCGGTGCAAATATTGAGCTGGATGTGGTCAGACCAGTGTCTATTTTTCATGCACCACTCCTATTATTTCCCAATCACGGTTGATTCGTCGTGGCGCATTTCTTGACCTGAACAGATGTCAATGCTTTCCTTGGCTGCGGATGTCTCCATTCACACGTGCAAAGGCCGTTCCCGTGCATCAGACATCTTTAGAGGCGTCGGATAAATTCCATTTGATCATTATTGTGGCTTGTAGCGGTGGAGAGCTGCAGTGCATCAAACTGAGGTTTCTGTCTGACATTTGGTGCCATCCATGAAGCAAAATAAAGCAGATCTGAATGATTTTGAAAGAATCTAACAGTGATACAAAAAAATATATAAAATATATATGTATATATATATTTATATATACATAATTCCAAAGGTGGGTGCCATGTAATTTTTTTAAAAATAGGCAATAAATTAATTGCAATATCAGATTTATCAAACAAAAAGCAGACTGACTGAAATGAAGCAGTGTTTGGTCCTGCAAATTGAAGTCTTTGCAATTTGAAAAATCGCATTCCACTCCATTGCAACGTTGTTTTGAATTTGATGAACTGTTCAGCCCTAAATTCATCAAAAGATGTCTGTGCGTGATTATTTCTCTAATGTATCAATTCATAAATTAACACAATATCTTGGCAAATGGATTTATTTGTTGATGACAGCGTTTGAAAGTTTTGCAGCGGAGTTGACAAATTAATGGCGATAAAAGCCAGTCTAACCCAGTTTCTTGGCTGTGAAACATCATTCACACCCCCCCAAAAAAGATGTTGATGTTGATGTGACAGGCTGCATCATTGTCGGACGTCGGTGTAAATATAGCTCCCGAATCAAAGCTGACTTACATCCGCACGTCCATGCAACTGCCAATGGCGTCAAACTGATGCAATTTGTGCACCCGCTGCGGTGCCATTGTCATGTAAAAATCCGTTTTGCTTGGAACCCAATGGAACTCGGCTACCTCCATGCATTTTTTTTTTTTTTTGCCTCTTAGATGTTCACCGTCGGGCCTTGTTTGATATTCCGGGGAACAACGTGCGCTATGGGCTAAGAGCTATGGGCTTAGAGCTATGGCTAACCCAGTTTGAGAGGCGGCTCCTATTGCAGGTTCAACGTTGGAGGCGAAGCGGCGTTAGCGTTTTTGTGCGTTTGTGTCTATTATTAGAAGTGAGCAAATCAGAGCGTTAGATGGCACAAGACAGGTCATTTAGCAGCTCTCTGGAAGATCATGTAAAACTTTTTTCGTCTTTCTTTCATCACGGTATGAGTTCCTGAAAATAATGAATGGATAACAAACGATTTTCCTTTTTTTGTCTTTTTCTCAATACAAGCCTATATCTAGTTGATGCCAAGACTCCTTTTCATTTTTGGTTGGTCTTACGGCAAACAAGATTTATTTCTTTGCGTGCGAGTGTGGTGACCTATTTGTGCCCTCGATGGAACACACGCACACACAAAACAGAAAGAAGAACACTTTCATTTGTTTTTCCTTCAAGCTTAAATGTCGTATTTTTGTATTGTCTCTTTATTCAAAGGACGGAGAGGAGCTGTCGACATAAGTGGCCGCTATTCTGAATCCGAGCGAAAGACATAGCGGTCCACTCAAGTCAATTAAGGTGTTAGAAAGGTGGGATCAAACACCAGAATTTGGAAAATAGAGGAATTCGGAAGTAACCGTGCTACTTTATTTGCCTTTTGAGAAGCAAAACTGAAATGGATGCAGTGAAACGTCACAGTCCTTGCATGAGTAGTATGGGTGTAAACAAAAGCTCACTGGAGAATCCTTCCTCCTGACTCATGGAGAGTGAGAGAGAAAAGTGCGGATGGCGACAGAGAATAGCATAATTGTAGCAGTTTGAAGTCGCATCAGGCCTTTTTTTTTTCACAGATACAGTCCAAGTGCAGGCTGTCTACTGGCGCCTTGCCACTCAAAGGCCACATTCATAGAGGCGCTGCCGCACTCACACAGGGCAATTGGATCCACCGGATCCCCTTCCCTTCTCACGCGATGTTGTGTCGACTGGCAGGAAAATGTCCTCAATATGTCCCTCAACGAGTTAAAGATGCCACGCCGACTCACATGTCCCCCGCCATGAAAATGCGATGTCGATTTTATAAATGCCACACAAGCTCCCCTGCCCATCATGTGTCTCCGTCAGCGTCCCAGTCGCTCGGTCTGTTGTCTCGCTAAAGAGCAACAGATCATCTCCGCCATCTGTTCATATTTGATTCTGTTGTCTTTTTATTTTGTGGCTTAGGCAACAAAGCTATCAAGTGATTAATAGTCAAACAAGCCATCCATCACAGCTCACCAGAGCAGAGTCGCCACGGACAGTTGCGATTGCTACGGTGAGCCGCAGCAAATAATTGCGTTGTTTACAGGCGGTAAGTGGCGCGCAAACTCCTTTTATTTTCCAACTGAATCATTCCTCTGTGAGCAAGGAAGTCTGTAAACAACCAAATGAAAAAAAATCTGGGATTATTATTTTTTTTCTTCCCTTTTTTTCCCCCCTCGCCACTGCCCCAGAACCGTAAACGATACGGTTCTTTTTGTTTTTCACGTCATTCTTGGAGAACCAGGAAGTAGTCTCTCTAATTTACAAAAAGACACAAAAACTTCCACTTCTGTTCAATTTCTCTTTTGGCTTTGAAGCTTTTCACAATGACGTCACACGCGCTTTCCCCACTGCCGCCGCTAGTGAACGAGGCATGACGTCCATGTTGTTTGAGCAAAGTAGACAACAGGCTTGAATGGTGATCTTTGGCTTCTTTTCAACCGGCAGAGTTTGAAAGTGTGAAGAATCAGTCGCAAATAATACACTGGATGAGGTGAATTGTTCCCAAGCGAGATGGGATTTTCTTTTTCGTTGACAGATGAGTTGAGTCACGATGCTTCACCCCGGTCCCATTCACACTCTGTCTGTATGCGTTCGTCACCTTCTGTCGTGCCATCTCCAGCTTTCTCGTATTTTTATCGTGATGTTATTATTTCCCCTTTGTAGTTTTAATCTCTTGTCGAATGCTTTCGCTCCGAAGGCTGGTCAACATCAATCTCCACTCTCCGCTCCCCCCTTCGTCGCTGTTCCTCGTCTGCAAGCATGTGAGTGTAGTTTGTAATTTTTTTCATATGTCCGCTTCATGTGACACCGCTTTGCTTTCCTTCCTTCCCACAACTAATCGGTATAGAGAAGCAATTCCATTACGCGAAATGACATTAAACGTCCCTCTAATTGAGCACCACGGCGCAGCTAGAAGAGGACCCCTGCAATGAGGTCGACATGTCACGCAATCAGATTATACCGTGAGTGACTTTAATGCGGAGCCGCGTTGAACTGGAGTGGAGGGAGATCGGTCGGTGGGGGAGGTGAGCCCGAATTACCGAAGGGAGGCCAAATTAGAAACGTTGAATTTATTAGGGCCTCGCCAATAAAGCATCCGTCGGTCGGCCTGCATTCTTATTTAAATGTGTTATGTAAAACAACTCAGGACTGGCGGAGTGACATGTTTTACCGGAGGGGCGGGGCGGCGGGTCGTGCACGGTGTTGTCATGTCATGTTTGTTTACAGGCTTCATTTCGTTTTTGGCCGGGTCTGGCACACACCTCCTCGGAGTGGCTTTGTGAGCGCTCATCCAGTATAAACAAATAATTACAACTTTTCTCTTCAGCGCGTACATTCTCATGTATTTAGTCAGAGGCTGGACAGCGAGCAGAAACTTAACACCTGGCAGAAACCTTGTGAGCCCAACCTTTTTCCTCTTGGCGAGCTTTTCGCCCCAGCTACTTGAATTCCTTCCCGTGCAAAGCTCCCTGGGCCAAACCTGTTGTCAATTTCCACGCCATTTTGGGGCTGTCTTGTTGATATTCTGCTCACCCCTCTTGGGTGAAGTCATCACCAAATGAGATTTGATGAGGCGGAAAACCTTCCGTTGCAAAATTACACAGCATGTGTCAAGATATTATCTTCCATTGCATAGTGAGTTATATGGCAAGGCAGGCAACACGTTTGTGTGTTCATCTGAACATCAGTGCAGATATTTGCAGATATGTCAATTTGTGTTCAACTACAAAACAAAATGGGCGGGTCAAAAATTGCAATTTTTATTTTATTTTGTCTGTTTTTGTAGTTTTGGATTTTTCATGATAGTTTCATTTTCTAACTTCCTTTTGACATTTTTTTTTTTAAATTCGGTTTATTTTAATTTGTTTTTAGAGCATGTTTGTGAGTTTTAATTCATTTTTGTTCATCAGAAATGCTTCGTTTCATCTTAATTTGATTAGTTTTACTTTTTTTAAATAAATGAAGTAATTGTCAAGTACAAGATAAAGAAAAAGTAACTTTTTCCAAGTACTGTATTGTGTAATAAAGTAACCTACAATTCTCAAAGCCTTCCTTCTTCTGTAGCTACGGATGTACAGCAATACCGAAATTAACACATTTAAGATGAAACCCAAAAGCTCATGTATGATATCAAAAGTGAAAACAAAGGACATGTTCACGATAATGTTTTAGTTAGCTTAGTCAACGTCAGATGGAGTTTCGGTTAGTTTTAATTTAATTCCATAAAATGTTTTTTTTTTTCCATTCTAGTTGGTTAGATTTCATTAACTATAATAACCTTGCAATATGCTGCATGTTGATCAATCTTAGGTTGGATGTCATCTCTTTACGCTGCGCAGATATGTGCATTTTGCTTTGCAACCTCCCTCCCGCTGTAGCAGAATGCTACCTGAAGTGACAGCTTGCTTCATCCTCCAACGTCAGTCTGTTTCATCTCATCTTCAGCCAGATGCATTCCCACCCTGCAGCCACAGGTTGCAAGTGTGCTTTGGAATGCCATAGGCGCCGAATGCCAAAAATAGACTTGCTGACCCCCTGAAAAAAAAAAGTCTGTTGTGGCTGCATGGGGGGGGGGAAAGCTGCGCGCTCTCCCTTTAACGCGGGGTTAAAGCACAGGAGTCTGCGTGCGTATGCGCGTGCACGTATGTGTAACGCTGACTGAGCAGGCGAGGGGGGTTGCGTGACTACTGCAGACACGGCGGTGACCTCGGAAAAGTGGTTATGAAAACGATCTGTCCAACCGAGTGGAGAAGGAGCCAGAGCGCTTGTGAATGAGTGTGAAAAGACGCGTCGATGGAGGGGACAACCAAGGGTGCCATGAGGGATTTGGGCCACATCACTTCAATGCCGTATATACAGTATGTGTGTGTATATATATATATATAGTGCCTTTGTCAGTCATGCAGCCCATGGAATCGTCATTGCCTTACTCCCGTATGGTATAAGAAAAAAGGAAGGCGAGTCAGATCACAAGGGAGCGACTGACACCAAAGGGCAGTTCACACAGGAGCATTCTCATCGCGTGCTCGTACAGCAACGATACACGAAGCCAGAAATGAAAAAAAGATGGAGGAAATGAATATTTTTGTCACTCAGTCAGCGGGAGGAGGAAAAAAAAAAAGAAAGAAAACGTCAAGTATCGTATTCCTGATGTGGCACTGGCACGCTCGGAATATCCAGGAGAAATGTCTGCGGCTCCAGCTCCGTTGGAAGCTGACCACAAGGAAACAATTGAAGTCAAAGGCTACACGCCGTCGATGCATATATTACATACAGTACACAGCGGGGGTGTTTTTGATGCTCCGTTTTTCAATTCATGGTCGGCGTTTGAAAACAAAAGTGGACCAGGATGAGCATTTCGATAATGACAGTGAAATAAATTGAGCGCTTTGATAAGCATAAGAATATACTCGGTAATTTGGTTTGAGAGCGTCCCCGAGCCACCACTCGGCTAATTTTGTGTCACGCCATTGCTAACCCCAACCTTGAATATTAAAATATGACGAGTCTATTGCTGATGGAGACTAAGAGCAATTCTGCACCTATCGAGCTCCTCAGTTTCCACTTCACGTGATCAACAAGGATCCCGTTGCCGTTGAGCCAGCGTGGTTGGAAACATGTCATTAAAGAAAGGTGCAAGCTATTCATTTGCAAAATAAGCTTGCCACACAAATGAAAATGCAGAAGAAAATGAAAATGTACCCGAAAACATTTTGGATGTGCGACGTTTCGTCTTCTTCTGTCACCACAAAGGCAATTTTAAGAACTTAAAAGAGAAAATGAATCAAAGGCCGGTGTCACTGCGAGCGAGTTCGTTTTCTTTTTTTGGGGCTCGTAAATACACGTCCGAGCGCAGCCCCATGGTGAAAAGGGTTAACGCTGAAAACTGGATTAAAGAAGGGGAAATACAGAAATAAAGATAAATGAGAGGGAGGAACATATCAGCGTTCCGCGCAGATTGCGTGTGAGCGGTAATGCTAGCCTTCAAAGAGCACAGTGGAGCACATTGTATCCATGCATGAGTCGCTCAACGGGGACGGCGGCATGATGGAGGGAGGGAGGGCATACCAGGACAAGGGCTGAGAGCGCGATGCGGGATGAGCCAGAGGAGAGACGAGAAGGCTCAACGGGTCTGTCTCATGACAAACGGCATCTTTGTTACCAAGACGGCGACCCGCTCTCACGCTTTTAAGCGGGGGCGCCACATGTGGTCGCTCGCTCCCACACTCGCCCGACACTTTATTAGGCACACATGCCCACTTATAAATCAATTGCATTCATCTCATTCGGGCATATTGAATAGCCAAACTCAATTGCAGAGACAACCGTCGAAAGAAGAGTCACAGAAGAAAAAAGAACCGCCGAAGACAGTCCCAAAAACCTTGAATCGTAGCTATGGGAAGAAAGCATAATTGATAACCTGGATTTAAAACGTTTACACCCGGGGCTCACTTCGCTTCGATCGGCACCTTTTTTCCATTTACACGCAGCATAACATCTGAATGCTGAGGCACCATGTTTGCTTTGAACTCTGGGCTCCTCTGAATGAAAAAAAAAAAAGTCCAAAAGGTAATTTGTCAAATCCAGGGCTGTGGCGTGTATCTTAACACATTTGAAGTAATTATAACCTTCTGGTTTGAAGTTTTGCACGCAGAACAAAACGCAAATGTGTTCATAATTTGTGTTTCTAACAATTTAATCACTGAGTGAATGATAGCTCCTGCTTCAAGGATGATGGATATTGAAGATGATGTTTTTTGCTGATGAAACTGTAATTTCCTAATTTCCTCACTCAGTTGAGCAGTCCCACTCCAAGGTTGGATTCATGTGACCCCCCCTGGAGTTTGTTTTGGTATTTTCGCAAACGCGTTCAGCCTTGCGGTGTTTAAAGCAGACGTTTTGCGCCGTGGTGGAAGTGAACACGGCCGACTTGATTCGAGAAGCGGCCCTGCTCATTCCCTTTAAAATCGGCGCAGTCCTTGACGTGCCGGAAAGAGGAACTGATTTGCTGGAGTCCATACACGAGGTTGAAGCACATTACATATGTTACCGAGGACAATTCTATCATCTTTATGTATACTTGCCGTTTTGTGCGAGCATTTAAATAAATTGTGAATTGTGTATGTCAATGTAACACATTCATATACAGTTAAAAACTGCTGCGTCACACCATCATTGCTCCCCCTCCCTCTTCTTTCGCTCTCATTTTTTTCTGGCTGTCACTTCTACTGTATGTCTCCATAGCTGAGCGTGATCACAGCCAATTATGGCTTGTTTTGAGCGTGCGACTCACCACGTTCGTTGTGATACATTAGCGGCAACTCGTGCCAATTCCTTCCTCCGTCCTCCATATGTGCAGCATCTCTCACGCTGGCGCTACATGTCGCGCTTCGGTCTCGACACAAGTGTTGGAATGCGGGTCGATGTGAATTTAATGGTGGGGCATTTGCGATACATATGTCAGAGTTGGCAGATGTTCGAAAAGTAATTTATGTTTATCCTAAGAGGATTCTTGTGTTCCCTCTACACCATATTAACAGTATCGCGTGAGTCTTTGATTCCCTTAACCATCTTTAGTTATTCATTACTCCCCCGCCAAAATGTAATACATTGTTTACGAAATGCCCGAACAGCGGAAGAAAAGTCTTGACAGTTCTGACATGGTCAGAGGATGAAATGAAAATAAGAAGCAATTAATCAGGGAGTCCTGATATTTGTGTTACACCACGTCAGTTGCGCCTTCCAAATTTGAGTCCCGCAGACGCCAGCTTTGCACATTGGCCAAGAAAACTTCACTCGTTAGTCAACATGCAGATCGATAACTGCAACACTAATAACATTTAAAATGGAATAAATCAAATCAAAAGTCCAGCCACTCACTTTACTACTGCTTAAGTTGACTTGAATTTCGATTGTGCCTCAAAGCATTTGAAGTTACTTTAAAGAAGACTGTGATCATCTGTTCACTTCCCCCAGCGCAATTAGCAATCCGAACCTGTCTCTGTGTCATCTTGAGACGTTTACTACCCTGCTTTCTTCGGCGTCTACCCCGCAAGGAGCCTCGGCTGCCTGTCTGACCTCTTCTGAAATCTTCCATCACACTGCTGTTTACTGTCAAGCCGGCTGGCTATCAGCAGATGACCAACGCCAGCTACTCCTCCACTACCATCACGCGACATCTCAGGGCATCGCGCAAAAAAAATCTGAGCGTGTGAAATCTGAGCCTGTTTATCTGGACATGAAGCTAATATACTTCCAGAATATGAATAAAGACACGCGCCAAGATTTTATTTATAATTTTCAGACTAATTAGAGTGATTGGATCATGTCCTGCTGCGCACCTGAAGATCTCTCTTGACAGACATGCTAATGTGTCAACAGTGCTAGTTTAATCACGAGAGTAAGGTGTCGGTGAATCAATTTTTCATTTGAAACATTCTTTGTTTAAAGTGTAAAAAGATGTTCACCACCATGAATATCCATCCATCCATTTTTTGATGGTGACCAGCATCATCTCTTCGGCCCACCCGAGTCCAATCTTCAACCCAATCTGCAGGGTCAAAATACAAACTACGCAACCTTAACCCAATCTGCCCAAAGTCTCTCCAGCAAGTGGATTAGGAAAATAACTTTTTAAAAAAATTTTTAATTGTGTTTGTAATAAAATTGGGGACTTGAACTTAATATGAGATTTGCGGTCGCATGAAAGTAACCCAGTAATCAATGCCTCAAAGACTCCATAGAAGCAATCACGTGCTCCTTCTCAGCTCTTGATTTTCTGCTTTGGCTGAGTTATGCTGCCTCGCACGGTCTCTGGATCGTCACCTTACTGGTGCAGTTTAATTGGGTCTCACAGGGAATGGGTGTCTTTGGCCTCGACCTATTCAGCGGAGGCCTGCTTGACATTGCTCATCAATGGCTCTGGAGACAGAGGACATCGCGTGCTCCCGTCGCAGTGTTAAATCTATTTCGGGCCTCGACTTATGCGAGGAAAAACTCAGTGGCATGTTGCTGAGCTAATAATGTTTGACCGCTTTCCCAGTGAGAGCCGCACAAGTGCTCCTTTGGGACCAAGAGAGAGTGCGATGCGGGCTAGCGAGAGCACTGTGGCATGACTCGACATAAATGACCTCTCTGTCGTTGCGTGCGATGGGTTTGTTTGCAATACCGGCCACATGTTTGACCATTACATAACTCCTTAGTTGTGGTCTGTAAATCATGGAGTATTTAGGGATGTTGGGGCAAGTGTGCGCACTGATGTGTGTCTGCTTATTCAATTTCGAATGACAATTTCAACGTTCATCGGTTTGTATGCGACAGGGCCTTTTTTATTTTTACCGCTGTCCCGGAGATTCTAAATACTGATCGCACGATAGAAAATGATCAGCGTGATGAGTTGGCATTTTGGTGAAATAATGATTCACGGCTCTTCTCTATTCCCTGTTTGTTCCATAACTGCGTCTCAGTATGTGAAATGTGGGAGCTCGAAGCTAAATGAAAGGCTAATTAAAGGTCCCCGTTTGCGAAAACAGGCACGCCTTTGTCGCACTGTTTGCACAGGTGCTGTGCATCCCCTGCTGTAATGGTGTCAGGTTTGTGCAACGTGCTCGTACACATACTAATATGAGGCAGTGTTCATACAGTATGTGTAGATTCGGTGTGGATTTCCATGGCCAACTCAACATGAGTACGTCGAGTCACGAAACGCAAAAGTTCTCGGAAGTTCCAGTTTGGCCATGAACTTTACAGCAAACCAGTTGTCCTGTTCTTACTCATCTTTGCCTCACCTGCTATGGAGAAGCTCAAAAAATGTGGAAATGTGTCAAGATGTAATGTTTACCAGATGTAATGATTTTTAGCTCGACATCATCTTTTCTGCCAGAGAGCTCAGCTGGATGATTTGCCGCCCGTAGCACAACAGCAGCGGAGATGCCATGCATGGGTTAAATTAGTCTCGCTTTAATGCCTCGGCAGAAATGAAGTGAGGACGAGAATGCTGGGTAATGCATGGCAGCATATCGTAGCAATCCCCAGATGTGATGTAAATATGTCGGCTTTGGACTGTGATTGTCACATGCGACGGTATCATGTAACGAGGGGGGAAAAATGTTGGAAAAATCTTTAGGTGTGGCGCAGTTCACTCCACGTGACTGCGTGTCGCAGCTCCAATTATGGGGTGGACTCACCATTAGACAAAGGCAGTTGCCTGAGGCCCCGAGATTTCCAGGAAATCTTAACGTTTCATAGAAGTCCATGGATCAAGGTTATTTTGTTTTATAGCAATTAGTTTTGTTGCACGCTTAATTCACATGCTTAAGAAAAACACACCTCAAAATGCTTAATCTATCATGCTCGTTTCGATTGCCCTCCCCCTTCTCATGCAATGGACTAGCCCACCTTCTTACTGTACTTTTACAGTCAATCTTGTTGGCATATTAGTGAGTCGGTGTACCACATGTTTTGTCCGCTTGCCGTATCATCTGGCTAAAGCCATAAGCTTATTTTTCACCGAAAATAGCCGGCCACATGCTGTACACATATTACTGCAAGATAAACAAAAGTGAGTCATCACACACACACACACACACACACACACACACACACACACACACACACACACACACGCACACACACACACGCACACACACTGTGTTGCATGACACACACTCACACACACGCCAACTGTTTTTTTTTTCCCATCAGTGCTCCGATCTTTGCTGCGCTGACCACCCACAATGCAACTACTTTGTACAAGCCCCTCGCCACGAGTCTCGTCGTGCCATCCACAAAAACTGTACCGACGAAAGCATGTTTGTGCTGATGTGCCATAAACTAAATCGCACGCACATCAGTCGAGCGGAGTATGGGTTCATAATGTCTTTGAGATACTGTAAGTATCATTTGGCGTTCGACTCGGAGCCTACAGTGGATATGCATTTCCACCCATGTACAACACGGAGGCACGGACTACGGTTGAGGTTAACCAGATGAGGGCGGCTGCAGCGATAAGACATCATTTCACTCGGCCATGCAAACAACAGCTATGGGTTTAATGGGGATGACAGGTGAGAACATGGTGGGAATCCACTAATCCTCCCACAACACTCGGATAAGTGTTGCACCTAACCAGTACACTGGGCTCTGTTACAAGTGTGTGTGTGTTTGTATATGCAGGGGCGTGGTTTAGTCCAGCAGTCCCACCCTGCTGCACGCGATGCTTGGGAATCCGTGCCTGGTGAGGATTTACTGAACTTGCTTTAGGGAATCCCTGCTTTCTGCCTCCCACATAGCACCCCCCCCCACCCCACTCCACCCCCACACACACCCCATGCAAACACACACATACAAATTCATATCATACAAAACACCCTTTCCACACGCAGATTCATCATTCATACACCTTCAGGATATGGAAGTGACACACCTGAATTTCATCAGATGCAAAGGCTCGCTCACACACACACACACACACACACACACACACACACACACACACACACACACACACACACACACACGCGCGC
>NW_017806272.1:136046-148151 GCF_001891065.2 Hippocampus comes | reverse complement strand
TTTTTTTTTTTTTTGGAATGTCGCCCGTCATGAAAACACGACACCGTGTGATGTGCCAGATTAAAATGAACATTGTTTTATAAAGTAAGACTTGAAAAAAAAACTTTTTTAAAAAGCATTCAATGCAGCAGGAAGAAGAGTGTACGTGCTTGCTGGCAGCATATCAAGCAGCTTGTTTGGATTAGAGACAAGAGACATGAATTGAAGCAACAGGAAGGCAACCGCAGCGTCGTAACAAGCAATATTTCTTGCATCTGTCAAGTCCTTTAAAGTGAATGTTACAGACAACAGAAAGAATAAAAGAAAAGCTCGACAGTTTATATGAAACAGCCTCGGGTTGAACAAAGACGAAAGCCACGTTCCCACCAACCTCAAGTTCTGCTCGCTCTTATGCCCAACGCGGGCGTGGACAGAATCGTGTCGAATATTCATCCATCCATTCAATGAATTAAAAAAAAAAAGGCACAAAAAAAATAACTTTATCGAGGGTCCATCTAAATGTGACAAATTGTGTGCTGTACATCACTTTAAGTGCACTCCTCCATTTTAGGGCTACATTCATCCTTGACTGGAAAGTTTTCATTGAGTGAAATGTCACCCTGTATTATTCCACCAGGAAAAAAAAAACATGAAAAAATTATTTCATCGTTTTTTATATGGCACAAAGTCATTGGGGCATGTGGGAAATAACATTCATATCAGCTGTGATTTTTCTTTGAGAAGTTAATGTGGAGCAACTGATCTGAGATGCTCCCACTGGTCCTTCAACTCGCGAAAACGGTCATAGATGAGATTGTGTGTCATAAGGCAAGACAAAATTGGAACTGGGAACGAGAGGCGGTGCTGCGCTTTGCATTTCACAGAGAGAGTTGATGTGTCACAATGTCCTCTCCATTTAGTGGACATGTTTGATCATTCATAAAGTGGACCTACAAAGTAATGTTCTATTGATTACTGTAATCTCGTCCCACTGATTGGGTATTCAAAAGTAAATAAAAACCATCATTGCCTAAGTTGGCAACTATGATTTGCATTTTGGTCGTACTTTCCCAAATCCTGTCGAAATATTTGGTCTCGAGTGCCGCGTTTTTAATAAAACCAAGATGTGACAATGAAGAAGAGGTTCCAAATCCTATTTCGCCGTGGTGGGCGCTCGTTCACGTTTACTGTTCTGGGGCGCGTGCGTTTTATGAATGCATCTCATTGGTGTGAGGACAGGCTCATTTTTAAGCTTTGCTCTTGTACGATTGGCCGTCCTGGTCACTTTATCTTTTTTTGCGAAATGCACTGTTTGGGAACCAGGTTTGGCCTCGCAATTAAAGCAGCCGTCTGTATGTCATGTCTGCGAGACGAGACCACTTCAGTAAGTTTCACGAAGAAGAAGAAAACAATGAAATTTGAAGCATGTTTGATTCACATCTGGCACACCCACTGACTGTCTTCTACAGTGCAGTGGAAGCCTCAAAGGACTTCTTCCTTCATGTTTTATTGTCCAGTGGGAACATGACTCTCAATGCCTTTTATGACGGCTCCCTCCTGGGCTCCTCTTTATCTTTTGCTCCCTTTCTGCCTTTTTATCTTCCAGAAAAGAAAAAAACAAAACAGCTTTTGCATTGCTTTGTTTAACTTTCGGTTGGTCGCACGGCGGTTACAGTCATCCCTGAATTACAACCCCGACGTTAACTTTCATGAACAATGGATATTATGAAATCCTGCGGGTTTTTTTTTTTTTTTTTTAAACACAAAACGTGACAAGCACAAAGATTTCCAACATTCATCGTACAGTACATTAAACGAAACAATTGCCCTTTTGCTACTGTTGATTTTAATTTACCACAGCGCACGAAAGAAAAAAATATATGAAGAAAAAAAAACATGCTATCTGTCCGTATCTACTGTCATATAGGTAAAATATTTTCCACTGATCGTGAAGCTCCAGCACCATGTGCAAAAAAAAAAAAAAAAAAAAAAAACCTCAGAAAAGTGACTTTTAAACTGCATGGTGTTCCATAAAAATGTGTGTTCAAAGAGGTGCTCCACTAGAATGGACAGATTATATAGTTAGCTATTTAAAACTCAGAGACCACAGTAGAAATCGAGTCAGAATGACAAGACCACACACTTCTGTGGGAAAAGATGTTTGCGCCCCTACAGGATTTGTTGGATTCGTGACTTCCTGAAACCATTTTAGTTTTTTTTTTTTTTTTTTGGGTTTGTTTACCTTTAAGTAACAGCTTTCCAAATCATTTGGAAGTTACATCAACTTGGAATAATTGGAAGGATTTCTCGCAAAGTTGTTTGAAAGTTTCGAATTAATCAATGAGATTTCACACTCTGTAATAGTATTAAGCTAGCAGACTTTCATGAGATGAAATATGGTTTGGCTGAAGATTTTAATATCGGTGTTTCATTCTCCTTTGTATCACGGGTGGGTGGACGCGATAGATGGGAGATAAATGGGAGTTCACTGGACAGGAATTGATGAGTATGCCCGTTGCCCATCCCCAGCTGCCATTGTACACTTTTAGCACGGCACGCCAAAATGCTTCCACTGATTTGTTTGTACACATGATGTCGCAATGTTGATGTTTGGCTAATGTGCTTTGTCAGTAATTCAAAGCTGGATGAGTCATCAGGTTAGTGCAGCTCACTATGAATGTGTTGGCTTCCTCCGTCTCCAACATATCTAAGGGCGTTTTCTTTTTTTTTTTTAATCAGTGTGACTGAAACCTTTAAAGACATTAGGGAGCAAGCGCCGTGTCTACAGTGACACATCAGGTGTCCTCTTGGCTCACCCAAACCACCGTTGGGCAGATGCAAAGGTGTTTTGTCAGCACTAAATGGCTTTGCGGTGCCGGCAATAATCACTGGTGTCACGCAGGAAATGGATAGGCGGACCACAGAGCTTCAGTGCCACTTCCTGCCGCACGACAATGTGAAAGGAACGGGAGTTTGGGCTGTTTTTGTGACTCAACTGTTAACTTCTTCGGTCTAATTTTCCATGAAATGCTGTTATGTCTTCCTCTTCTCTACAGGTGTCTCTCCTCCTCGGTGCCAATCCCTTTTGACTTTTTAAAGGGTTTAACTTGGCAGGGCGCACATGACTTGATGGCCAGCTACTGCTGGGCTTGACACATCGTATTAGGGCCTCTCACGCTATCCTCGCAACTGCCTCAGCAGTGGACTGCCATGTGTGCGTGCGTCAGTGTGGACAGAGAGTGTATGAAGGGGTAATAGTCGGCCCAAAATGAATGTAGTACTTCACAAAAGTGACCTATCAACTGTTTACACACTCGCACACACAAACACACACACACACAGGGTGCACATATAATAAAACTGCAATAAATCGTAAATTAAATTGCAATAATGCCACTTAGAATCTGTGTTCAATTTAGAGCTGATCCAGTTTCGGATCGTTTGGCTTGAGTGATCGCTACATTTGCTGCTGCTTTTAACCTCAGCTCACTCCTCCTGTTCATTCTCAAAGCTTGAGGCCAAATATTTAAATTTTACCCCACGGTTTGTCATGATCTCACTCCTGAATATTTATTAGAACTCGCTAATTTCCGATGGGGTCACGTTTTTGCAACCGTTCTGATGAGTCAAATAGCAGATATGGAGCTCTAAATCACACGAGGAGACCTGATCTTAGTCACTCTGCTGATGCTTCCTCCATAACAGAAAAGTCTCTTCTGCAGGAAACATCCTGAATCTATTGCTCAGGCATTCCAGTCCGTGCTCATAAATCAGCGGAAAGCAGAAAACGCTTGCCTATATGGTGACGTACTGTAAAGGAACAGTTGCGGCTCCAGAGAGAACTGTTTTGGAAACATATGTTCTTCTCATCCCTCAGACATCTGCGGTTCCACGGCGTGGAAATTGCATCCTTTGTTTATATTGGGAAAAATCTCTTTGATGCCTTCAAAAAAGGGCCTTTAAAGGCATTTATTTCAAGTCATGCATATTGCAACGCTATATGTTGCCATGAACACTATATTTTACTATATTCAAAGTGGTTCAGGGTTAGAGGGTCGGAACTTGTTGTTTTTTACATCACGGCTATTTTCATGGACGGCATCATGATGTCTTCCTATTAATTACTATGCTTTACTTTTTGTAAGAACGGCCTTACAAGTGTCTGCAGTTTATATCAAGTATTGAAAAAAATTCTTAAGTGTCACACGATCTGCATGGACTTTTTTTCGGCTTTTTTGAGGCACTTATTCCAAAATATTGAAATGTGGCATCGTGAGAGGAAGACCATCCATATGCACATTTAGTCGACTCATATTCACAGCCACTCAGACTCACATATTGTCAAAGTTTTGTACACTTCAACCTGTTTTTCACCGACTCAAATCAAATGTCGGATTGGTAAACAAACAAAAAGACACTTTAGAAGTGGTGTAAGGTTTTTCTGATTGAGAGTGGGCTCTTTTTTTTTTTTTTGCACATCAAGTGTATACAAATCCTTTCTCTATAGACAAAACTTTCTCAATGTGAATGACAGTGTCTCGCCCTCACAGCGTCGGCCTATTTGGCAGACACTTCAACATTTGTTTACACTCCGCAAAATCCTTCCGTTAGTTTGCGATGAAACGTAGCACGCGCGAGCATGCGCGCGCTGTATGCGGACTGTCTGTTGTCAGCATCACGCTAACAACAGAGGCCAGGAAGTGAAGTGGCATCCCCAGAACAGCAAAGCCTCAGCATGCGTGACTCCGTTTGCCTCTTATAGCATGCTCGCGTGATCCTACGATCGCTTCCCATCAAGCCCTCCACCTCCGATATCCTTCACACACATACACACACACACACATGCAAACACACTGCTGGGTGGTAGCACGAGTAGTGGATGTTCTCCCTCCCTGTGCCAAATGTAGTGATCGGACTGTTAGTAGGAACAGGCCGGGATTAGATAGTTGAGATGACATGCAAGGGGCGCAGATGGGAGAATGTCAAGTGGATGGTCACGATATGGACGAGGCGGACTTGTGCCCTTTTATGTCTCGCTCAGTGTCTTGTGAATATGGCGACTCATACGCCGTGAGGAGCAATGATACGCCGTTGCGTTTCGAAGCAAACTTTAACAATGGGTTAAATCATCACATTGGGCAACTGAAATATGATTCTAACAATGAACAACCCCCCCCCCCAAAAAAAAACAACAAATCAAATATTGGAAGAAAAAAAAAATCTTTTTTTTTAAGACATTTGCTTTCATATCAGCTCTGTGACTGAGCTCCCCTTGAGTGTACGTGATGAGGTGTTGGGAGAAGGATAATCAGATTACTGTTGGGTTAGCGTGTCACTTAATGAATTAGCTCACTCGGGAGCCAAATTGTTGTGCGATATTGTTGGTGCGAGCCGCGGGAGGTGAGCGGCTTGATGCTTAAGAGCAGCTGACAGGTCGACGCCAAGTATGGTCGCTGGCCTTTAACCGTCAAAGGCGACGTCTGCGCAATATAGCCGAGTCACAGGAGAGACGGTCATTATGGATCAAGTCATTAAGTAGCATGCGTTGAGATCTAGTCGTCCAATTTTTAGTGATTTAATTTTTTAACAAGGATGCTGTTGACAGCTGTGTGGGGAGGGAGGGTCACAAAAAGGGTGAACGTCCTGACCTTATGACACCGCTGCCCTAGATGACTATCCACACACATACGGAACGGACGCGCAGGCGCGTACACGCACGGTGGACACACAACACCTCTGATAGCATCTACTGACAAGTTAATGGCAGTCATACATAAAGCATGATCAGCATCACGCCAATCACTTGATCCCCCTCAAGCCCCGACACATTAACCACCCTTTTAATTACACATTGGCGAGGTTCAGCCTCCGGGGTTTCGTTTTGGCGTGTTGCACTCCGAGAAAGCTGCTTGAGCATTTATTCAGTATCCTCGATATCCGGCTTAGTGCGCTCTAACAGAAAAGTCTCTTCTGCAGGAAACATCCTGAATCTATTGCTCAGGCATTCCAGTCCGTGCTCATAAATCAGCGGAAAGCAGAAAACGCTTGCCTATATGGTGACGTACTGTAAAGGAACAGTTGCGGCTCCAGAGAGAACTGTTTTGGAAACATATGTTCTTCTCATCCCTCAGACATCTGCGGTTCCACGGCGTGGAAATTGCATCCTTTGTTTATATTGGGAAAAATCTCTTTGATGCCTTCAAAAAAGGGCCTTTAAAGGCATTTATTTCAAGTCATGCATATTGCAACGCTATATGTTGCCATGAACACTATATTTTACTATATTCAAAGTGGTTCAGGGTTAGAGGGTCGGAACTTGTTGTTTTTTACATCACGGCTATTTTCATGGACGGCATCATGATGTCTTCCTATTAATTACTATGCTTTACTTTTTGTAAGAACGGCCTTACAAGTGTCTGCAGTTTATATCAAGTATTGAAAAAAATTCTTAAGTGTCACACGATCTGCATGGACTTTTTTTCGGCTTTTTTGAGGCACTTATTCCAAAATATTGAAATGTGGCATCGTGAGAGGAAGACCATCCATATGCACATTTAGTCGACTCATATTCACAGCCACTCAGACTCACATATTGTCAAAGTTTTGTACACTTCAACCTGTTTTTCACCGACTCAAATCAAATGTCGGATTGGTAAACAAACAAAAAGACACTTTAGAAGTGGTGTAAGGTTTTTCTGATTGAGAGTGGGCTCTTTTTTTTTTTTTTGCACATCAAGTGTATACAAATCCTTTCTCTATAGACAAAACTTTCTCAATGTGAATGACAGTGTCTCGCCCTCACAGCGTCGGCCTATTTGGCAGACACTTCAACATTTGTTTACACTCCGCAAAATCCTTCCGTTAGTTTGCGATGAAACGTAGCACGCGCGAGCATGCGCGCGCTGTATGCGGACTGTCTGTTGTCAGCATCACGCTAACAACAGAGGCCAGGAAGTGAAGTGGCATCCCCAGAACAGCAAAGCCTCAGCATGCGTGACTCCGTTTGCCTCTTATAGCATGCTCGCGTGATCCTACGATCGCTTCCCATCAAGCCCTCCACCTCCGATATCCTTCACACACATACACACACACACACATGCAAACACACTGCTGGGTGGTAGCACGAGTAGTGGATGTTCTCCCTCCCTGTGCCAAATGTAGTGATCGGACTGTTAGTAGGAACAGGCCGGGATTAGATAGTTGAGATGACATGCAAGGGGCGCAGATGGGAGAATGTCAAGTGGATGGTCACGATATGGACGAGGCGGACTTGTGCCCTTTTATGTCTCGCTCAGTGTCTTGTGAATATGGCGACTCATACGCCGTGAGGAGCAATGATACGCCGTTGCGTTTCGAAGCAAACTTTAACAATGGGTTAAATCATCACATTGGGCAACTGAAATATGATTCTAACAATGAACAACCCCCCCCCCCAAAAAAAAACAACAAATCAAATATTGGAAGAAAAAAAAAATCTTTTTTTTTAAGACATTTGCTTTCATATCAGCTCTGTGACTGAGCTCCCCTTGAGTGTACGTGATGAGGTGTTGGGAGAAGGATAATCAGATTACTGTTGGGTTAGCGTGTCACTTAATGAATTAGCTCACTCGGGAGCCAAATTGTTGTGCGATATTGTGCGTCATGGTAGGTGGGAGCAGCGGGAGGTGAGCGGCTTGATGCTTAAGAGCAGCTGACAGGTCGACGCCAAGTATGGTCGCTGGCCTTTAACCGTCAAAGGCGACGTCTGCGCAATATAGCCGAGTCACAGGAGAGACGGTCATTATGGATCAAGTCATTAAGTAGCATGCGTTGAGATCTAGTCGTCCAATTTTTAGTGATTTAATTTTTTAACAAGGATGCTGTTGACAGCTGTGTGGGGAGGGAGGGTCACAAAAAGGGTGAACGTCCTGACCTTATGACACCGCTGCCCTAGATGACTATCCACACACATACGGAACGGACGCGCAGGCGCGTACACGCACGGTGGACACACAACACCTCTGATAGCATCTACTGACAAGTTAATGGCAGTCATACATAAAGCATGATCAGCATCACGCCAATCACTTGATCCCCCTCAAGCCCCGACACATTAACCACCCTTTTAATTACACATTGGCGAGGTTCAGCCTCCAGCATGATCAGCATCACGCCAATCACTTGATCCCCCCTCAAGCCCCGACACATTAACCACGCGGCACCCATTTAATTACACATTGGCGAGGCTCAGCCTCTGGGGTTTCGTTTTGGCGTGTTGCACTCCGAGAAAGCTGCTTGAGCATTTATTCAGTATCCTCGATATCCGGCTTAGTGCGCTCTTTATCTTCCCGAGGAAGACAACCCAAAATAAAGGAATTTATTATTGAATCAATGCTCAAACGGCCGTTGCGAATAGTGGAAGCGAGTTGTGGCAAAAAAATGACACCACTGTAGGAGCGCGCTGAATTGCCTGACGAGTGAGGACTGCTCGCTTGCCAAAATGCTCCATGCAGAAGTTGGGAATTAGAGCACAGCTAGCCTTTCTATAGCATTGCGCGCTAAAGTCGTTTCCCCTCCCCTATGGATTCTGCCTGAGGGACCATCTGCCCAACATTTCCCTCAATGGGCCAAAACAATACCGTAATCTTTTTAACAGATTAAAATAGACTGCCGTTCATTCGTCAACTTAACTCTTTTTTTTTTTTTTTTTTTTTTTTGAAAGGCTCGCTGTTTTTTTTTTTTCTCCAAACCTGTTGAATGTTGTTTATTGTGACCACAGAGCGAGCGCAAATTGCCTGCTGTAAAGTGGTTCTTAAAGTAGACAACAGAAAGAGGTCCATGTTTACTCAATTTAAAACACAAGGACCACCGTTCCCTTCATGGAATTTCAAGCCATATGCACCTAAAACGTAACGCTTTTTTTTGTGGTTATTTTCAGATCATACAGTATATTTATGTATTGTTATATAATATACTTACATCTGATTGGCGGGCTAGCTATAACTAAAATGTCCTATTTTAGATGATCTTTATTGTTCTAAATATTTGGTTTGATTCCAAATATATGCTCAGTTGATCTGGATACAGTCGACCAAATCAACGGGCACAAAGACGTAAGCGATTTCAAGCTCAGATTGCTCGTAAAAGTCGTGATTGTGTAAGTCAAGAAATAGGAAGCTGGAACTTTATTGTGGCCAGGTGGGGTTCCTGAATGCAGCATTTGTCGAGCGCAGGACTCCTTCAGAGAGCAACAAACCCACAAGTCTTCACATGAAAAACAAGACTCTGAGAATGCTATTTATAGCCGTACAATGCAAACACGCCAATGCATGGGTCCATGTGGAGCCCGCCCTCACTCACTCTGGGCGAAAGGCGAGGTACACAAATTTTCCATTGACGATTCCCCATCCCCCCCACCCCTTTTTTTTCCAAATAGCCGCTTTTGCAATGTGAAAATTTAATCCGACTACATTGCTGCTAATTTCAGATTCAAAACTTTAGCCTGGTTTCTTTTTTGTTTGTTTGTTTGTTTGTGGTTTTGGTATGTCCCGTCACACTGCCTTGAGAAGAAGACTGATGCCCCTCTATAAAATTCTCCCTTGGACCTCTTCAGCCTAATTCTGTGCATGCAATCTCTAAAAACAAAGGCCGGCGGCAAGATGCTAACTCGGAAGCTATGAACTGTGAGCCATATACCGTGTAGCCCCTGAAGAGGTTCCTTTTTTGTAGCACGTTTGAACCCAAGGACTGAAATTTGACATAAATACGGGTCCAGCGACGGCGTTTCCCTTGGTCTATCCTCTGTGCACATCGGCGTCAAAGTGGAGTCATTTTACCTCTAGGCGCCACATATCTCGGATAAAAATGACTCATCAAGGGTTTTTTTTGGTTTTTTTCTCCTCACGTCAACCCCCAACGAGCAGGCTGAGGGGCCGGGTCGTAAGACTGCCGGTGGAAGGAAGCAAATGCCTTCATGTCTCCAATTCGAAATACGCCGTTACGTTCATTTGAGTATAGTCAAAATGAAAAGCTTTCCTGCATAACAGGCTCGTGTCACGCAACACATGCTTGAATGCAGCCAGTACACCATTTCACGCTGCGGCACATTCTCCTGAAGCTGCCGTCCAGCCGCATTCTGTTGCCTTTCCTAATTGTCTGTATAAATATTGCACCATGTTGCCCTTGTGTTGTGGTTAATTTTCCCCCCAAAGCCTGACAAGCTTAATTTAGGAGTGTTTTGACAAACCCTTAGCTGGTTCTGCCTGCGCGATACTCTTTCAGTGAGTTCATCTGACGACCAATTTTCACGGTGGAGAGACTTTGTGCTCACATAAATCATGTGCGCCACAATAAGTCATGCTCTCTATTTCAGATGTAATTTGATGATGTTCATACCGCTCGACCTTAAGTTTGTGTGTGCATGGAGGGAGTGCAATTAGCCAGCTTACTGCCTTTGCAACACGTTTGCACTTTACTTCCAAGTAAAGCTGATACTGACTGGCTGGCCTCAATTCATATTCTGTCAGGGAGATATTTATTTAACCATGAAGTGGTTGTAATTTGCATCATATCGGGAGCCGTTTCTGATATTCTCTTTACAACGCAACAAGCGATCAAAATATGTCCAAAAAAAATCCTTCACTACGATGCATTGCAGTTCATGCCGCTGCAAAAAAGAAAAACAACCCACCAAAGTTCAACTGGCGCTTTCCTGGCAGTGACATGGGCGTTATTTTCAAACGGATTACAGCAAGATTCAATTCAGCTCTTGTATTCGATTCTGTTCAATTAAACAGGTGTGCCTAAAATTGTGGCCACTGAATGTGAGTCACTTTCATCCTGCCCAGCAGCGTGACTTGTCTGCTCGCCCACCAAAGTAGAGAAGTGGAAACAACCGCGTGTACTTCCATTTTCATGGCTTTGTCATCATCATAATCACTTCCTTCTAATTCTGGTAACGTAAACATGCAAACAATACATTTGTCTCTCACTTGTGTTCAGCAAGGGATTGATTGATTTTTTTTTTTTTTTTTTTAACCACAACACAATGTGCTGGGTTTTGTGCCATTTCACCCACCCAATTTACGTTACGTTTAACCCAACAGGTTTAGGAGTATAACTACATATGGTGATTTGTATGCCAATAAAACCTAATGAACTAATTACTCCACCTTACTTTTGTTTTGGGCATGTTCCCAGCTCTAATGTGATTGCGACACATCACATAAATCTGGCAAACTCGCATGCGCGCAACATTCCTTGCTCTCGTTTTCAGTCTTTTTTTTTTTTTTTTTTACATGTAGTTGTACAAGGTGATACAAGGAGACTGCTGCAAAATGTATTTGGCATGGAAGCACACAAACGGGTCAAACGTTTCCAACGTGAACTCCATCCTTGCCATATTCCTTTCTCGTCATGTGTAAAATAATTTGAAAATTATTTTTGCTAATGTTGTTTTATAACGAGAATTCAGCCTGCAAGCTTTTTTTTAACAGTTGCTGGAATAAGTTGCAATTAAATATAAATTGCTTAGTTGGCAACACTGACTGTGCTTTGTGGGAGGGTGGTGCAGGCACTTTGTCAATTGAGTGTTTTGAATTTTCCATGTTCCTTGTTTGCCTCTTTTTGTCAAGACTGTATATCACTTTTTTTTTTTTAAAGATTACTCCTGTTCCCTAGGCCCTAGTCCCCCTTTTGTCTTCAAGCAAACACTTCAAATATCTACTTGTTAACCACTGATAGAATAGAATTTTGTTAGGTTCCCTTGTATGAAACAGGTCATTAATATTTAGTTTGGAGTGTTTAAAAAAAGTGTGTGTGGGAGGAGTGGGGGTCAGGGGGCATCAATGGGGAATATTAAGTTTTGAGTTATGACCTAAACTTTCTCTGAGAAAAAAATGGTGCTACCATTTGCGACTTAAGCAAGAAAAACGTCAAACTGGTTCGCCTTGGATTCGAACACTGTGCTCTCCGGACATTTGAGCTGTGGTATAATGAAGTATTAGCTTCCATTACAGTGCAAGCTTAACCTTTTTACAGAGCAGCATTGAGCGCTTGCCAGCAGTCATCAATATTTAACAGCTGTTGCTATTATGAAATTCTTTATGGGCTAATGTGGCTCGCCGGCTTGCACGCAAGGCCTTGGCC
>NW_017806272.1:82500-135899 GCF_001891065.2 Hippocampus comes | reverse complement strand
ACACACACACACACACACACACACACACACACACACACACACACACATTTGCAGAGAAGAGCGCTGAGTGAAAGGGGCGGGACTAGGCAAAGGAGGTGGCCTTCAGCCAACACAGGCCCAACACACACATATGCACTAACACACACACACACACACACACACACACACACACACACACACACACACACACGCACACACACACACGCGCGCGCGCGCACACACCCGCGTGCACACACGCGGTTTTTCCTCTCCTCACGCAAGTCTCGTCGAGGGGAGGGACTGCCGCGCCGTGCTCGCATGTTCCAGTCCAAGGCGCTTCTTTACGAGCCAAACACACAGCTGAGCATCAGCTGCCAAAAGATGGCACCGTGCTGCCGAAATGAAGAGAAAGGCCAGACGTGGAGAGTGCTGCGCAAAAGGCGGCCAGTCATTTGCACGCAGTAAAAGAGGAAATAGTAGGACTCATAAAAGTTCACCAGATCATTCACAAACACCAAACTCCCACAAAAACAAGGGTGACCAAAATTTTGGCGAGGAGCTTGATAAGGTAATCTACACATGGATCCAATTTTTAAACACAGTGGACGCCCCGAGATTCAATTCTTTTGTTTGGGCCAAAGCAATATTTTTATTGCTTTGGCACCATCTTGTGGCATCTTGGTACTAAGGAACCCTTTTGTGGTGAGTTGTGGAGCTTCAGTGACTTGAGATTAAATTTAGACAAATGTTGTGCTTTGGTGCCAAGAAATGATGTTGAAATGTGGAGAGGAGCCTCATTTAGGCATAAATTGGCCTTTGAAATGTTGAGATTTTCATTTTGACAAAATGTTTGGCATATTTGTGCCACTGATATATGTTGAACTGAGTTGTGGAGCTTCATTTCGACAACAGTAGTGTTGTAGCACCATCTTGTGGCTTGCCGATGTAGCTGAACAGTGTTGACGTGAGTTGATGAGCTTTATTTTGACAAATTGTGATTTGAAACAGTCTTGTGGTGCCTTGGTGTCAAGGAATTATGCTGAAGTGGGTTGATGTGCTTCATTCAGGCAAATGTGGTACTTTGCCACGTTTTTTATGAAGGGAGCGTCGATTACTGACTGATTCACAACATATCAAACTGTGGCTTTACTTTGGAGTCGGCCATTGTGTCTTTTTTCTATTTTGGGCTTTTACGCATTGCTACCTGTTTGCTTGTTGTGGGCCGGTGTTGCACGCACGGTGAAAGGTCAAGGTTAAAAGCGTGCAGCAGCTGGTGTTGTGTCTGCGAGCAGCCATGTATGAACACTTTTTCTTTGCTCCTCACTGCACATCACAGCGGATAGTAACATGGCCCCAAAGAGTGGACCTGTAGTATTCGCGACATGTGATGCGTGCCACTGTTGTGCTCACGGCTTGCAAAACACTGGCGCAACAAGTCCGGAGTCATGCGACACTCCTCAACATAATGTCATGCCATTCCTCTAAGATACAAACGTCCCGTTGAAATATTCATCCGTACGGTTTTTCATCATTTTGTGAGATATTTAATTTCACATTTGACTATCAGCTTTAATTAAAATTTTAAGAACTTACTCATTTATGATGAAACTGTTTTAGGCCAAGTGTCTCACATTTCAGAATCTTGTCTTAAATTCTAATCCATTTGTCTCGAAACATTTTTGACACTGATTTAAAAAATGTCTCCACTTTGTTTCTGGCATATCAGGATTTGGAGATATTTTCATTTTTTTGTTTTTAAGTTTGAGCTATAAAAGCTTGCGCTATACAAATTTCTAATTTATAGCTGTGACGTTTCATAAAAAGATTCCACCTGTTGCTGAACTTTACCCTTGATTCATAAATTATCATACTATGATGAAAACCTTATGTGCTACAGGGGGAAAAAAACAAGGCAGGTTTGGAATCAGCACAAAATTTGACAATAAGGTTGTACTTGATAAAAAAAAAAAAAATCCTTTAGAAATGTTACCGGCATCTCTGATTTAGAAAAAAATGTACAAATTTGTTGACCAGTGTTATTCTTTGACAGAAACCTTCCTATTTTGAATCCGCTGTGGTGCTGTACGACTTAAAAAAAAGAAAAAAAAATCATTCAAAAAGCTGTCTTATAAACTGAACTGAATTAGTTTCAAGATTTTGAAGAGCTTGTTGTGAGGTTGCATTGAACAAACATTTGAGAAATTACAGCAAAACAACGTTTTTTGTTGAAATTACCCAATTTTATTAAAAGGATGCATCTGAATTTAGGTGATTTTATTTTGTGCAACCCCTTGACAAAATAAAACTGAGTAAATTCATAACATTTTTTTTTTGTTTTCGTGGAGCTGAAACTGGTAGGGAACAGCCTCTAAAATCAAATATACAAAATCCAAACCCTCCTCGCGTGTGTGTGTGTGTGTGTGTGTGTGTGTGTGTGTGTGTGTGTGTGTGTGTGTGTGTGTGTGTGTGTGTGTGGTCAAGTCAAATCACTTCATAATAATCTTCCTCCCATCACTTTTCCTTTCTACCAACAGGTGGCTAATTAACACGTGTTTAGTTTAGGTGGTAATTCTCTTTTCAAATGACTGTTTTTGAAGACCCGGGAGAGCTGTAGCTTTTGCAAAATTGAGACATCTTAATATCTGGCAGGTGGTCCTAATTTTTGGTGTATTCACAAGTGGAAGTGGAAAGACAGATCAGGCCGAGTTAAAAGAACCCGGCCGCATTGGGCCTCACCCCTTGGCAGCAGCAACATCCCGCTGCTTGTCATTTCTTTTTTTTTTTTTTTGACTCTTTCCTCACACTTAAACGCTTTGACCATTACACACTCTGTTTTCCTTCTTCGTCCAGAGCGGGAGAAAATAGAGGCAAGAAAAGCAAACCTCAAGACGCGAGTCGCGATGGATGAAGGCCGCATTGTTGGCAGAGGAAGTGCCTAGGCCGATAATTAATCATCCCGCATGTTTGTCTTTCCTGACGCTGCATCCTCTCCAAAAGCTGCCGTAAGAGGCAAAACAAAAACACACAAGGCGTTGACGGAGGAAAATTAAGATCTGTTAATTGATTCGTTTCCCCGTGCAATGATTTCCACCAGTTGGATGATGCTGTCTTGACTGAGGAGAATAGCGTGTGTGTGTGTGTGTGCGCGCGCGCGCACGTTTGCTGTCTGACTGTGTTTGTTTGCATATGTTTGCACCTCGCTGAGGCGGTGACAAAATACTTTATTAGCTGGCACTTATGAGTTAATGAGGCTGCCGTCGTAACGAGGGGAAATAAAGCACTCCTATGTACGGGCACCGCTTTACAGTCAGACGACAGCCATTGCGGCTTTAAGGAAAATAACACAAATAAAGAGGTTAATTATGACATTAAACTTGGAATAAATAGCTAATAAGCAAACGGTGGTTACAGTAAGTGGTTACAGGGCACTTACTGAAATACTGAAAAATACATTTAAAAAAATCTACCACTTTTGAGGCTGTGGTTACCATGGTAACCCCAAAAAGGGGGGTTTTAACACTGGCAGGGGGATCATTGATATGAGAGTACCTTATTGTAACTTTTTTGTAGGGATTTTTTTAATCCCAAATAATAACTTCTTTAATTATCTGCAGTGATGTTTTGAATTTGGAGATGCTAACGGGCATATAAGAGGTTTGCAACAGGGAGCGGTGCGGCACGATGTGAAGCGCTGGAAGATGCAGCCATTTATACTTTTTTATAATGAGCCCTTGGTGGGTGTGGGTGTATATGTTGTGTTGCGTGACTAATCCGTGCCTGCTACAATGAGTGACGGAGCAAAGAGCTGATCTCTTGGAGTGAGCCACATGCCCCCTGACAGCACGCCCATAAGAGAAACACGCAAACATGTATCGAACACGCAACACACACGTCACCGATGCCCATGTGACCGCCCTGTGCACGCCACCCTCTCCGCGGGCTAATTGCGCACTCGTCTGATTGCATTGTAGGTAGAACTTAAACATGTATTTTCTGTTGTTTCAACCAGCAAATGGCAACAAGAGGATGGGAACTGTGTTCAAAAAGATTACAAGATTAGAATTGTCTCTCGGCTCTATTCTTTGCCCTTGGGGGATTGACACAAGGGCCCACTTTGAGCTCAAAAGGGGCATTCTTAATAAAAGAACCTTTAATTGAATGAAATGCCACCTTTCTGAGCCTGGAAGCGTTGCGTGTCCGTGTGAGAGAAATCCTCCGCAGTCATGAAATCCTCCACTGTTCTGTCTTGTCAGACGAGGGGCTCACCGGGCCCTAATACCCGGCATTAGCACAGCAAAGAGAGACGTTTACCTCATAACTCTTCATATGTATTCCACATGTGCTGTCTGACTTTGAGAGGATATTGGACAATTGTCACTCATAGTTAGCAGAAATAGAAAACAAAATCAGGTGTTGCTTCCCTCGCGTGACATGACTCTTGTAGTAAGTAACAGATGTGAGGTGTCTTATAGTAAATTGTCTAAAGGCCCCCCACCCCACCCTAAATATATAAAACTAATGTCTACGTTTTCTTTTCTCATAGCAAATCAAGACAAGGTGCCCAGGAAGCACAACAACACTGCATCCTCCAACCCCGAACCCGGCAGGAAAGAAAGTGTCCCAATGTGCACGGGCGTCAATGAAAGCGGCCTGCTCTTGGAGGTAAGAAGCCATTCACGCCGAATATATCCTTGTCAAAAAGTCTTAAGTACAATGCACCAGGATGGCATGTACTTTATTTTCTTCAAACTACAATATGCCCATTTCCTGTGGTATAACATCACTTTGAGGAAAGGAAAAGAAGACTGGCGGATTAAGATGCAATTGACCAAACTGTTCAACCAAACCAGATCATTCCGTCGAACGAAAGTCTCCTAGCTTCATGCTCAGGTCTAATGTGAAACTCTTTTGAGGGGCTACTGAAAATTAGCACACACATAGAAATTACATCCCCTCAACCAACGGCAACTTAGCACACACAGACATGCAACACACAGTTATATGTTCTCTCTGCTCTGTGGGGTGGGGGGAAAACTTAATGGTTTGTAGTTGGGGATCTTCTCTTTCTTTTCTTGCTCTTAATTATGCTGCTTGTCTCCCAGTCGCCCTCGGTGCTGCCGAGCATGTTGCGGCACGACGTGCTACAGACCAAAGGTGCTCAACTTTGAATTTGCACATGCGATAGTGGGGACAGGAAGGACGAACTGCGGAGGGGGATGCTGTTTTGTAAGACCCCCTCTCCTGCCTTCCACACTTCACGCTTATATGCCCCATTGGCAAGATCGGCAAGTATGAGTAAATTGGAGAACAGGAGGGAACATCTCGTGTGCGTGTGTGACCTCCGGCCTTTGCCTCGACCTCTTTTGCCTGGTTGCCGCCTTGCGTGACATAAGGATGAGACGGGAGTGTCGGCGCTAAAGAAGGGGGTGGGGGCTCATACATTTTGGCAACTTGAGCGGCCTGCGAGGTGTGTGTGAAAGTGAGCAAAAGACAAGCCAAAAGGCAGCACCCAGCCCGTCAATTGTAATCAACGCAAACCCAAGATGTCGTTTCATCACTTGACCTTCCAAAATCTGAATCATGCATATATTTACCTAGCTCATCTTTAATTAAAACCGGCACGCACGGCTCCGTATGTCGACAGCACGCACGCAAGGACGACTATTCGCGCCACGCCGATAAATCAGATCACTGTTTCACGCGCGAGGTCCTAATGATGACACCGATCATCGCAGCCCGACAACTATGAGCGCTCACGCACACACGCAGAGGCGAGCCGAGCCACTGATGCTTCTGTTAACGTGTTAGGTTGTCTCAATAGGATGGCGAACAAAAGACTAGATTGACCGTAGTGATGCGCCGCCTCCCGTTGCGTGACTCGACCTGCACGAGGGCCTCAGCGCTAAACTGTGCATTAGTTGTTACGCTGATGGGATCCCAAGCGGGACAAGAGATCGTGCCGTGCGTGTGTCGCCATTCGTGTTCGGCTTTGATTTTATTCAAAGGTATGTGTGACAGTTAGGTCCTCAAGTATTTGGCCAGTCGCGGGTTTTTATCATTTCGCCTTTGTGCGCCCCTACAGTGGATCTCAGCAAATATAATGGTTGCAATGTTTGTTGATGATTCGTCTTTTACAAGTCACGACTGTGGAAAAAAAAGCTCATCAAAACAAAGCTGACGGCGATCAGTCAAGTAGTGTGCTTCAAGTTGCCGAGCAAGTCCCAAATCCTAAACTTGGTCACTCGAGTCCTCCACCTCTGCCATGGAGCCATTTCACCAGAGAGTAAATTGCATCGTTTCCAATATTTTGCCCCTTTTATGTAGCTAACTTGGTCACTCGAGTCCTCCACCTCTGCCATGGATAGCCATTTCACCAGAGAGTAAATTGCATCATTTCCAACATTTTGCCCCTCTTATGTAGCTAAAAAATCACACACAGAATTTACATATGAAGGTGTACCTAATGATCTGTCTGGAAGGTAGTGACTCGTCGAGGGGGGCTAATTGCTCTCAAAACATGGCCAAAATATTACGACTGTGAACATTTAGCACTAATTGCACTGTGCGTAGACGGCAGTATTTTTCATCTGAATTAGACTGCCGTCCCATGCCAAAGTGCACGATGGCTGTGATGAATGTGTGTGTTCCCGCTGGCAGAAGGTCTCTATTTTAATCCCGAACCCACCCACGCTGTCTTCATCTGGCTAAATCAAATGGAGCAAGACTACGTTGCCTCTCCTCGCCGGTCTCTCTTGCCTCCAAATCCAGCGGAGAGCCGACATCTAATTTTGGGCTCTGCGTGCGAAGGCCCTCCAAAGAGTTTCAAGGCAAAGCTTTTAGTCTCCCAAGGGCAGTTATGAGAGCCGGGGGCGCCGTAAATTGAAGATATGTTGCAGACGAGCCAAGCAGCAGGTGCCTGTTTCCATTGCTTACGCGCCTCAGTGTGAGAGAGAAGAAAACACACTCGTACGGCAGCCTTGATGGGGAATACAAATATTCAAGTGTATAGACTTATTCCAAGATAAATTGTGTTCTCCAGTCAAGTATCTATGTTGCAGGAGGAAGAAAAATAAAAGCATAAAAAATGAAAGGGTCAGGGTTTGCAAAAGTCCTTTAATGTCCAATGTAGTGTGTGTGTGTGTGTGTGTGTGTGTGTGTGTGTGTGTGTGTGTGTATATATATATATATAGAGAGAGAGAGAGAGAGAGAGAGAGAGAGAGAGAGAGAGAGAGAGAGAGAGAGAAAAAGAGAGAGAGATTTTGCTGTGCATGTGATATTTTTCTTGATTAGTGTGTGAGCTTTTTGGTACATCTGTGTGCAAGAGAGATTTGTGGTGTGTGTGAGGTTTGTGGTAGTGTGCGAGTTTTTTTGGGTGAGATTTTTTAATGTCTGAGTTTTTATGGAGTGAGTGGGTTTCCTTGGTCAGTGTGAGAGGTATGCGGTTGTGTATTTCAGAGTAACAAGAGGTGACCAAAAGTACTCATTCTCTCAAGAAAAGCTACACTGTCAAAAAAATATTGGGTGAACTCAAAATTTCAAAGCAGCAGACTTTGATTTGCAATTTAGGTTGAGCAATTCAACTCAGCGTTTTAAGTTTTGTTGTTGTGAAAACTTTCCTGCATTTCATCACAAAGAAAAATAAGACTTAACAGAACGGTTGTAACCTTTTATTAGGTTTATTAGTTCAATAAGTTATAAGTAAAAAACAACATGCAAGCTGCGCTAACTAACATTGTTGCCGTAAATGTCAGTCATTTATTTTTTTATTAGTTTTTCCAACTTAAATGACTGTTTTAGGCCATAAATACAAGTTGTCTTCTTTTTTTGTAATTGATGCATTGGCTGGCGTGGAGCTATATTTAAAAAATGGGCATGCAAATTGATCAAACGTTCCACGAGTGGGAACTGATGGAAAGCATGACTCCCATGTCGTTAGCGTGAAGGAAGCTGCTTTGCTGAGGCAATCGGATCACTGACACAGAGGCCGACAGAAAATTGTGAGTTCATACACACAACAGGGAAGACCTGCGTAGTCTCGCAGTAAAATAGAGGCGACAGACTCTGGCAGCGGCAGTCACGCAACTCAAGTAGCCTTGCCGTTGTCACGCTATCGCAGCTGCGCGCGGGCTCGCACGCGCACGTGCTCAGTGACACATCTCCTTCCTGCGCTTTCTTCTTCTTCCTCTCCCGCTTGTTTTGCTCAGCTCTCGCCTTACTGCCCATCTGGCTGTACATTGACTGAAGCTTTGCTTTTGGTAAATTATGTTTTCATCAGCGCTCTACGATTGATGATCATATTTGCAGAGCACTTTATGACCACAAAGCGTGCCGCTAGTTTGTTTACCACTAAGCATAACAACATGTTTGGCGGTCTTTGAACATGAGGGATAGCTATCTCATGCTGTGAAAAAGTTAAACTATCACACGGAATCTAAAATTAATATTTTCCGCACAACGTGTAGAATAGAATTGAATAAGCTCATATATGGGACGTTTTCAGGCATGTTGAGGCCACCAAAAATGCAATTCATATCATTAAGCAGAACAATTCCAAGAGGGCCATCACGCAATTTGCTGCTTGGGCTGTCATATTATTTGATTGATCACTAACGGTGTATGAGAAAATTTTATTGGTCATGTGCTGTGTTTGTTGCAACCCTGCGACAGATACTCAGCCATCCAAAAAAAATATTGTTCAATAAATCCCTTTCAAATTAAACTACTTGAAAACTATTTTTAGTTACTTTAATTACAGTTTCTATTTGAGAGTACATTTTCGCTATGTTAGCGGCTATGCTAATTGGTTGAAAGCACACTTTGCTGTATCGTCAAAGAGGAACTATTTGGCATTTGAAATTGTATTTAGGAATCACTTTGACTTCAGCTACATTCAGATTTTGTTCTAGGACAACAGCGCAACAAGTGGAAGTTTGTAAAATTTCACCAAAGGGGGCCAGAAAATGTCTTTCAATTCTGGAACGACTCTTATTACACTGTATCTCACGAAGCTGATCTCTCGATGTGTGCCTTCAGGTCTTTTGTTTTCTGTGTAATTGCTTTCAGAGTGATTAAAAAAAAAAAAAAAAAGACCCAGGTACTGTACAGTGGAATTCTAACGCGCCGTGAATGTGTTTGTGTGTGTAGTCTCTAACAGGATTTGCCCTGGTGGTGAGCAGTGACGGAATGGTCTTTTACGCCTCTTCAACCATTGTGGACTATCTGGGATTCCATCAGGTGGGTTGAACTTTTCTACCATTGTCGAGAACCGTATTGTACACAACCCGCGGAGCATCAAGTTTATCTGATTTACTCTCATCTGACTCTGAAGCAAGTGTCAGACAGAGGTCAGCTCCTCGGCCTGACTCAGCAAGTTCAACCTTCCCCTTTTTTTTGGGTCAATTTCCCCTCCTCCAATCCTCTTTTGCTCTTTTTCATCTCTTGTTTAATGAGCCAGCATAAATTCTGCTAACTCTCTTGAGGGCAGAGTGAACACACCAAATCTTGGCTAAGAGGTCACGGAAAGATGAAGACCTCAGTTCCACTCACAAAGGTCTTGAGTGTGTGCGTGTGTGTCTGTGTCGGTGTGTTGATAAATCCCCAATGGTGATGCTTCCTTCCTCTCCAGTGGCCATATCAAGCCGGTCATTAATTATGGATGATATTCAACATGGCCTCGCCTGCCCCACGATGCTGAAATCTCTTTATAGCCACAAATAAAGTTCCTATCACTTTTTTAAATCCCACATTTTGCTCCCCTGTAGCCTGCACACACACACACACACACACACACACACACACACACACACACACACACACACACACTGCACCAGATTGACATTTTGCAATAGGAATTCTTTCTGCAACGGTGCTTCTACAATAGATTACAAGAAGACATGGGCAATAATCCGCTGCCATGGAATAGACATAAAAACGAAATCAGTGTAAAATAAATCGACACGACACGTGCACGTGTGTGAAAGAAAGTGCTGATGTCAGCAGTGGCCGTCATCGAGTTTGAAAGAATATGGGTTATTTTAAACCCCGCGGTTTTAAGGGCATAACAGTAAAAGTGACACTTACTGTAGATTGATTATTAAAGGACAAGCCCCTTTCATTTTTGATAAAGTTTAAAAACATTAAGACGCTCACGTTCGGTTTTGTTTCTGTGTTGAATCTTCTTTGGCCAAATTAAGTCAAAACTTCTTTTATATGGAACATGTTCATGTTTGTGTATTACGCTTTGATTGGAAAAAAAAAATGAGAACCGTAAGCGAAGCGATGAAAATTGCTTATTTTCTCAGCCACTCACCCCCACATATCGGTCGAGCCCCCACTAAGCCCCAGGAGAGAAAAAAAATCATCACACCATGGGTGCTAAAAGAAGTATGAATGTCAATTTTCATGCCAAGAGACCTCTAACTAAACATTAAGTCATGAGCACGTAAAAACTATTTACAACACATGGAAGTGGTGCCTTGTTGTAAAATTGTGGCTGTACGTTGTAAGTTACTGTTGCCGTGGTATAGCATAGACATTTATGGGTTTTCTTTTTTTGTTCAGCCCCACGTAACGATTTCCAAAGGCTCAACAACGACATGATTAGTATTTGGGCAGCAAGGAGGTTTAGCGGTTGGCACGTCTGCCTCACTTTTCTGAAGTTCCGGGTGTGAATATCAGCTGCCGGCGGGGCAGTTTTCCTCACTATTTCTCATTCATCTAAGAATAAATGGATGGACATTTCAGATATAGAAACAGTTTCTCATTCTCTCTTATTATGTCGCCTTGTTGTGAAGCGGTGCCGAAAAGCATCCCGGCATGCCGACCACTTAAGTGCGGTTAGCTTTTATGATCATCAGAGGCAGGAAATCACTGTTTATGTTTTCCAAAACGTCAACATGACAATGCAAATCGAGTCGTCAGAGTTCACAAAGCCCCCAAAACAGGTCCCCCCGTCGGGAGATAGAAGTGCGGTTGACACTGAACAGTTGATCCTTCGCGACCAACCCAATGAGTCTTTTCAAGTGCCCACAGACCATCGTGTTGTATTTCAGACAACTGTCGACAAAAACATTCCCACAGACTCTCTCACAACAATTTTTTTTGTTTTGTTTTCAAGTCCCATAGTTTGCTTTGACAACATGTCATGTAATCTGGCGCCCACAATTGTAGTCAGAGGGGACACTTATCCCTAATATACCACAGCGAAGTAACAGACATAGTAACACCACAAAAGAAGACAAGGAATCCTCCAACGGCCTTTGATGGTATTTGTTACAGCCGCGGTTATCCTTTGAAGGGCTGCAAAATTATCACGTCTTTTCCTTTTCTTTCCTCTTTCTTTTCCTCACTCGGTTTTTTGAGCATAAACAAAAGTCACTCGATCCATCTGGTGTCTACCGGACTGCCGGTAGGGTACCAAACCGCAGGATGAGGCGCGCGCCGAGGAGAGGCAGACGATCAAAAGCCCTCGCGTGCCACCAGTGTGGAATTGGGCACAGGGGAGGAGGCGGAGAGGGAAGAGGAGAAGGTTGAACATGCTAGTGAGGAATCTGTCAGGGAATGACAGAAAGCAAAGCAATTGCTGGAAAAGAAAAAAAGAGAGCGATGACGAGAGCGGGCTGGAGTCTGACTCAGTGTGTGTGTGTGTGTGTGTGTGTGTGGATAGGGAGGGTTAGCTGGACCGGACTGCTGTTCGGGAGCTGGTGTCACGCGATGTTTGACAAACACAGCTGCCCTCATTGGCCCTGCAGCTGCCCTCAACTCTAACTGTACTTTTAAAAGGCTGTGCAATTCTGTGACTTGCACCGACTTTGTTTGCACTGCGCGAACCAAGTTAAAATGGCAAAAGTGCTCTGGGCCTCATGAGAGGCGAATTCTTCGCGGCATTGAGTGTAATCCTCCCGCCAAAACGGCACCTACCACACATAGAAACAATTTCATCATCACAAGTACTGTACTTGAGATGAATTATTTAAGAGTTATGTCATGGGCTTTTTTTTTTTTTTTTTTTATGTTCAGTATAATAAGCCATTGTGTCTTCCTTCTAGACTGATGTGATGCACCAGAACGTGTTTGACTACATCCACATAGATGACCGCCAGGAGTTCCGAAGCCAGCTCCACTGGGCCATGTGCCCTCGGCAACACCAGGGGGCATCAGCACATCAGGACGCCCAGCTCGCTGCAGGGACCGGTAGGCGATTTCTTGCAGAAGGAATCATCAGGAATTATCTACCTCGGCTCAAATTTCGATTCCATCCATCACTTAAATAACGCAATGAAATCCATATCCATTCCTCTTTGACTCGGTCTCATTTTGAAACCTTCCAAAAAGAAATCAACACGCGCTCTGGTTTTGCATTTTAAGGTGACGAGTTTGTGGTGAGCAGCCTGTTCCACTCTCCAGAGGCGGGGGGCATTCCTCCTGAGCTCTCCTGCTTTCTCAACAGATGTTTCATAGCAAGGGTCCGATGCCTGTTGGACAGCACATCTGGATTCCTGGTGAGTGACACGAAGCACCGCGCCTGCTAAACTGCACGGTAACTCGCAAACCCAGTCATAAAAACGCTCCTGGATGAGATTCAGGTGAATAAAAATAATATGATGCATCTGCAGCAGAAAATGTTCTTTTACCGACGTCTGTTCGTTTGCTGTAATGTAGAATTGCCGAGCTAAGAGTTTAGATCAGTGGGTAGACACGGCGATGGCTTCTTCAAGACACCGGTTCATGTTGTATCTCATAGCCTTGAAATGGAGATGCAGTGGAAAAGTGCTGGAGGTCAGAATATGGCTTTAGACCATTTTATCAGGGTCAGCAGAGTTTACCAAGTCCATTCTGGTTGACATTGGCACACAATGGAAACTCTCCATGGCAATTTTCTGTACTGGAAACATTTGGAGCGCTACGGTGAGCCAATGTTTAGGAATGTTTTCCTCATCAGTCCAAATGATTGCAGCAAAGACACAAATGAGTCATGCGTGATCAATCATCGCAAGACTTGAAAATGAATTGTATTCCCAACAGTGGTTGACTAGAGCCACGGTAGCGGTAAAGCTCTGTGGATGGTCCATCCAGTCTGACTGCGCCACCATGTTGATACTGCCCAGGAACATCTCAAAATGCATTCCATAAAACTGGAAAGTTGGAAATTCCTAATCTACTGTTGGAACAGAAAAAAAAAACCCCGGTATTGCATCACAGTTCAAGTTTCCTGCTCGCAAAGTTTGGATGATGCGGACTTCACTCAGATGAAAAAATTGGACAATCTCACAAGCCTATTGTAAATGCAAACCATGTTTCCATTTTGACTTAAAAACAAACAACCAAATAAACAAACCAAACTTTTTTTTTTTTTCTGGGATGAGATTTGGCAGTTTGGTTGTGTGTAGGCTCCTTTGTGGTACACGGAGAATGCCATTTCCCATTATTCTTTGTACTGGCCGACTTGCAGCAAGACATCAACACATGTTCCCTTTGACTAACTAACCACCGGACAAACGATCAAAACACGACACTGCAGCCATATTATGCTTGCAGTATCCAGTAGCAGAAGAAGACCATTCCTTTATAAGCAGAAAAAAAACTTGAAAGGTCTGTGCTGCCATTAATTTGAACCTGGAAATCATTCCAATTTCCATTTTATTTTGAACCTCCACAAGAAAGTCCTTATTGCGTAGTCCTTACAGACTGAGACACTGCTGCCCTCATAATGATGATCAATGCAAAAGAAGCACATAATCATAGACCTGCCTAAAAGTATGACTTTTAGATGTGCTCTGATGTTCAAACCGCTAAATCCTTCCTGTCTCCTGCCTCCAGACAATGCAGTTTCAGGGTCGGCTGAAGTTTCTCCAAGGACAGAAAAAGAAGTCCGCCTCCGGGGCTCCGCTTCCTCCCCAGCTGGCTCTCTTCTGCATAGCTGTACCCCTTTTACTGCCCTCCATTACCGAAATGAAAATGAAGAACATGTTAATGCGAGGAAAGAACAAGAGCGGAGGAGGGATTATCTCGGCACTAGAGCACGGGTAAGAGTTACCCAAGTGTACATTTGAACATTCAAAGGGCTTCATGCTGTTTATTAATATGACCAATGAGTATCTTAGCGGGGGTGTTGGAATTAAAGGTCAAGCTTTCAACACTAACTTGATGTCCGAGCTCCACTTTCACATATCCTGATTTTTTATTTTTTTTTAAATACATTCTGGCAAATTATTTTGACTCCTGTAAAATAACACAATTTGCAACGTATGCTCAAGCTAAAGGTCATCGTGTCTTTGTGACATAATCTTGTTAATGCCTGAAGTCCCCTGCTTCAATGCAGATGACTTTATAATTACAAAGTTTCATTGTTGAACAGTCCATGATGCGTCACCATGTGGACAAGTGGTACAGAAAATGGATGGATCAAACATGAACCTCCCACAAGAATTTGCCCATTTCAAAATGTGTTGCTCTCTCCAGTCAAAATTACAAGACCGTTTATTATTAAGCATGCACGAAAAACTGGACAAATATACAGAAAACATAATATTAAGGAATTAAATAGCGCAATATAATTCTCATAGACAACATAAACATATACACAAATAAAAAATAACCCCCATTTGCCATATACGCTTGTTAAAATTCACTACATGGGCCTGCTAATGCACTAGTATGCTAACAATATTATGCTAGCGGACAACCGGTAGCATGATAGAGGTCGAACGATAGCTTACTACTTCCAACAGTAAGAATGCAAATTATTGCAAATGTAAAACATGTAAAATGTAAAATAGCTTCTTCCAGATAAGTTGAGAATTTGATTCTGTTTATTAGATTGTACTGCATTAATCCACAAACATGCACGCCTGGCCATCACTGATCTAGTGGTTGAGGATGTTTATTCTGTTTTCAATTTTCCGACACGACTCTCGGAAAAGATGAGTCACATTTTGAATGACTCTCTCAGTGAACTTCTGTGAACTAAAATTCGGCATTTGTCCTTTGAGTCATTCACGTTTTGGTTGAGAGTGACACCAAGTCACAGTGTCGGAGGCCAAAAAAGATACTTGGATTATTTTTACGGAATGATTTTTCTTCTGATTCCAAGAGAGAATCGAGAGAAGACGATATTTAAAAAAATCTATTTTTATACCGTACATACTGGAGTATCTGTGTGTTAGATATGTGCCTTTAAGAGGCGGGGCCTTGTGGGGTGGAGGGAGGTTGGCAAGTTGTCTCAAGCTACAGCGTGCAAGTGTCTTGGGGTGAGCCGTGGCTGACAGCAGGTCCTTGTGTTGTGCCTTGTTTGTGTTGAATTGTATTTCATCCTTTACTCTTTAAACGTATTTTTCATGCTGTCCTGCCTTACAGAGATCGAGGGGAACACCTCCGAAGGCATTCCTTCAGTGGAGGAATGGGCGACGTAACAGACCCTCTCCTGCTCTCCTGTCCAGCCGCTGTTGGCACCCAGAGGGGCCAGCACACTCCCTGGACCCCACTCACCAAAGATAACCTCAAGTTCCGCCCTGATGGCTACTACAACCAGGAAGAGCCCCTCAATTTCTGCAAGTCATCAATGTCTTCCCATAAGGGCCTCGGTCCGGGCCTGGGGAGCGCTTGGCCCCTGCGACCAAACTCGGGGCACCTCAGAGCGGGCCAAGGGGTTGGCTACATCCCAACTAACCGCTTAAACAAGGCCGGCCAATACGGGAAGCCATACCGCCTTTCCCCGAGCTGCCATAGCGGCAGGAATGGCGAGGTGTTTGTGTCGAAACTCTATGGGAGCCTGCAGATTCCCGCGGACCCGGACGCCTACTGCGTGGATTTAGTCAAGAGTGAGAACGGCTACGGCGAATGCTACGACGGCCATTTGATGCCGCCTATCAAAGTAGAGCACGACTCCGACTCGGAGAACGGCTGCGATCCGTTCGGGCGACCCTGGGCGCATCGGGATCCGGACGCGATCGACCGTCGCTATGGTAACGGGGCGTACGATCAGAGCACCGGCGTCCAGCTCAAATCCGAGGCGGATTACTACGATCTGCAGTACTCGCCCTGTCAACGGGGCAAAGCGGGGATCAGCCCACCGTACAACAGCGGCAACTATCAGAACTATGCAGTGAACAACAGCGGACGTTTGTTAAAATGTGACAAAGACTTGGCTAATAACAACGACAACAGTCAGTTTAGCCCCCATAGACTCTCTCACTCCCAGTGCAGTAATCAATCGGTCAACCTCATTGACTCTCACGTCTACCAACAGGAGCCTCAAAAGCCCTACATGCACCAGGACTTTGACAAGCACGGCACTTACGAGTTCAAAGGTCACGGGCTGATCCATTCCATCAAAAGGGAGCCCATTGACTCCCCGCCGTGGTCTGAGGGCGGCCATGACATGAGCCAGCCCATGATGGTTGCTCCAAGGAACATTATGTCATGTGTGAGCACGGGGCATCACAAATCCAGCCCTTACGTTTATATGCCCTAAAAAAGTGAGTTGCGCATCACCCGCTCTCATTGACCACACACACACACACACACACACACACACACACACACACACACACACACACACACACACACACACGCGCACACACACACAAATGTAGTGTAGTGTTCCTGTTGTCTGACACATACCAGCATAAAATGCAAAACGTCAACATTCTTCCATTTGCCGAAGAGGTGACAAGCGAGGCTCAGGTTCTAAGTGTTAGTGTTGTGACAATCAAAAACTGAATCCAATTGATGACTTTTTATCCTTTGCAGGTTTTCCAAGCACTTTGGCATTTAGTGACAATGAGTCGGATAATGTCCAGACGTACCATTTATTTCACGTGTCGTGCATACCCATTGTTTGACGTTTTCGCTGTGATGTTGTCAACCAATTTGGATTCGGTCCGCAGCAGATGACTCACCTCTGCCACCATTCACCTCTGTTTTTCTATCCGAATGTGCTCGAAGATCTCTGGACCTTAGTGGTAGTTTTGCATGTTTTAGCACTTTAACTACAAATCGCCCACAAATGAAGAACACTGGGTTTGCTTATATGCATTACAGCAACGCGCTACACAAGCTTGCAAAGACATGCAGTTAATACATGTTGGATCATTGGAGAATAGTTCCAAAATATTAAGCGGGACCTCTGAGGTCAAACGCAATCATTTCTGAGATGCTGGTCGACTTTGTTTACATTTACACCCTCTTCCCATGGAAAAGAATCGAACTAGTAAACTACTGCGGTGTACTCGTAACATTACTAGTTCCAACTAGTAGGCATTTGTCACACACTAGCCTGCTGGACACTGTAAAACAAAAAAACTCACTGTTAAAAAAATAATAATAAAAAAGTGAGGTCAAAATTTCACGGAATACGAACTTTGATAAAAATTTTACGTTGAGCTATTCAACTAAATATTTCAAGTCATGCTGAAACAGTCATTTAATTAAGTTGTTCCACCTTAATTAAATGACTGTTTTAGCCCCCCCACCATTTTTTTTTTAACAGTGTCAGTTTCCAAATCCAAACAAATGAAAAGTGGACCAGCATCCCACAAAACAGGAACCCGACAGTATTGTTGACTCTACATGATGCAATTTGCAGTTGACTGACCAAAACATGTGAAAGTGGAATTCTGTTACAGCTTTAAATAATTTTCACTACACTTGGTTAACAAATAAAACTGCCTATTGGTAGGATTGAAGTGCATTAGAAAAGCCATAAACACAAAACGGTAATTTGGCTCTGAGTTAAAGGGTGCTAATTGGCACCCTTTTCAAAACATCCGTCATTGAACACGTGATGGTCACTGCGAGTGTCAAAAAAGACGGCGAAAGGGCTCAACAAGCACATTGTCAATGGTGGAAGTTTTCTGAACTCAAGTTAGTTTCAAGTGAAGGAGCAGGTCCTCTGTTGTTGACATTTTAGTCTTCTGTCAAAGCGCACAGTAGCATCTTGACCTTAGAAATGTTATCGTTTCATATTTTCATGTCACAACTTACGTTGTACAGTTTAGTGTTCACTGAAGATCAGCATTTCATTGCAGACTTGACACAATCTTTTTTTTTTCCTTTCCTGTTGATGATGTGGTTCGGTCAGACAACAGACGTGGTCTTCACAATCCATGTTTTTGCACAATGAAACGAAAAGCACCAAATTAACGCGACGTCACAGCCCCAGTTCGGTGGCGTTGCTGTGGTAGCTTCAAAAATTGCACTACTGAGAGTAGTTCAGTTGAAGTTATTCTTATTGTTTTTCTTTGAATTAGTAAACACACATACACGTGTACATTGTGTCACTGTTCTGAATTCGTCTTGCTCAATGTGTGTGCTCATTTCAATAAATGTTTGATGATTCATATTTATTGTAAGGCAAAAGTGTCTAATTTAAAAGCTGCAGTTTGAAGGCTTTTCTCTTTGTGTAAGGTCAATCCATGTGGCATTTTCTTGCTACCATTTTGATAACTGTTAAAGAGAAAAAGAAAATGCCCTACTTGTTCCATTGAGTAGGTAGCTGCAAAGTAGTGAACACGGTGTAAATATGCAATGTCTTCCAATGTTTCTACGTGTTTTTGCAAATGAGACTTATCTATTAAAAGACTTCTTTATATGGAAAAGCATGGCGGCTGTCTTGTTCTTTTAAACTGAGATATGATTTGTGGTTCGACATGTTCAATTTGCAACATGTAACAATTAGGGCAAAATTTTAACAAAATCGCAAGATAGACAATACAAGTGGTGGAATTAATAATGCTATAGAGGAATGTGGGAGGAAACAGGAGAACCCGGAGAAAACCCACGCAGGCACGAGGAGAACATGCAAACTCCACACAGGAAGGCCGGAGCTGGAATCGAACCCTGCACCGCTGCACTGTGAGGCGGGCGTGCTAACCAGTCGACTGCCGTGCCGCCCTCAACACCAAAATGTTGAACCAAATCATTTAATTTCGTCTCACAAAAGGCCGCTCGCTTCATGCTAAGGCATAATGAGAAATACCATCGCTGGCTGGACAGACGACTATGAGCTTGGAAATGGCGGCCCACGATGCACTTGGAGTGATCACCACTATAAATGCGGTTTTATCAGCCATGGGCAAGATTTCTTCCAAGAAGGGGGCCCGAAAACTTTTCTTGATGCAAAGACTCATTAATGTATTCATGAATTACACATTTTCATGGGGGTGAAGGGAGGGGGGGTCCGCTGTATATTTTTCAAACAAATAAGTATTCAAATCAAATTTTCATATGATGACATTAAATGCACACATGCAGTAGTTTTACATGCAATACACATCAAACCTCGTCTTGCATGGAGGCATGAACAGCACTTTTACAAATTCAATCATGTCTTCCCATGAAAGAAACTCTTTAGTTCCAGCTCTGGCCTATTTAGTGGCTTTTGAATTTTTCAAGTTGGCGAAATGTGGTCTCATTCTTCAGATTTGTGCCTCTATCAATAATGAATAGTGGCCGGAAGACAATACGGAGTATCTGTAGCCACGTATCTGTCTGATAAATGAGCTGTTAAGTTGTCCTGTATATGACGGCTTCAAAGACTCTTCTGCGTGTGTGTGTGTGTGTGTGTGTGTGTGTGTGTGTGTGTGTGTGTGTATGTGTATATATATATGAGGTGTAAATGTAACTTAGGGGAGTAAGTAACATGTCTGTGCTGGTCACAGGAAGTGCACACGTCACTGTTGAAATGTCATCAGCATGCTCGTACTGCATGCGGATTAAGTAACAGGTAGACAACGTTTCTGAGATTCCCAGGCGTTCAACCGTACCGCCGTTTTGAAAATCAGACGGATGACCAGAGTGATCAAAGTTTGAAATTTGGATTCAACAAGTTGAAACTGTCTTGTGTCATGTTTTTGTTTTGTTTTGTTACTTCAGTCTTATCCTTGTCGGGCTTCATTTACTCGTATGTCAAATCTGTGTTACCCATTGAGATGTCATTACTGGACAGTTTTCTGGATGTGGCCTTCAAAGGGAAAACGTTTGGATGAACAAAAACTCTTTCAGGCATCCATTCTTGGTAATACTGAGAGGCTGGTCATGCCCAGTATGGAAAAAAAAATGTTGAATTGGTAGCTTTATTACATGTCGCTTGGCATGAAGAAACAGAAGTGGAATAGTAAAAGTGACATGATACCAAACTCATTCTGACACATTATTCTCCGCTAAACTGACTGCATTCCCGAAGACACTCTTTAGCATGAATGAGCCCTTTTTTATATGTTACGAAACAAACACCGCCGTGTGTATCACATGGACTACATATGCAACACAGTCGCCTTTATGAGGGAGAAACGAGCATGCAAATATCACTTGTAGGTTTTTGTTTGACTTTAATTTACTGATGTGATTAAGAAAGGCGTGCGGGGCGAGGGGGGTGCTAAAAGGCTAAGTTTAAATGTTTTATAATAAGGCACGCAACCGTCCATACATCACGCCAACCCAACGACACTGGTTCTAAACAGGGATGATGGGGGGGTAGGAGAAGCATGGGAGAGGAGTGGCAAAGACCAATCAAGAGAGAGGAGCAAAACGTGTTAAGGCAAAGTGTGTGATGCTTGTTGTCGACTGTATACGTTTGTGTGTGTAGTCCGAGACCTATAATCCCATACCATGCAAGGTTGCGTGACTGTTCATGCCCACTCTTTGCTGCTTTGCACACCATTTGTCCTAATTGGTCACACCCACTCCCTGTGTTTGTGTGTGTATCTCTCTCTCGCTCTCTCACACGCACACACGTATGCATATAGGCAGATGTAGCAATGCACATCATATCCACAGACACAACAACATCCCCCTCTCTCCCTGATGACAATGAGGCGAATCCTTGAGGGTATGTCACAGACATGACATGTACGCCTATGCATATTAACATGCACATATACACACAGCCGACTCAACATATGGGGGACCGTCACGCAATCCACCAACCCCCAAACAAACCTGTAAACTCATGAACACGGACCGCTACGTTTTGTCTCAACGGCACGCGACACATTTGGTCATGTCGGCGTTGGTTTCGACCAATGAAAGAAACTAACGATGGCAATAGGTTGGGGAAAAGTGGGCCATTTCTTTTATTTTTGATGGCAACGATAGGCTCATCAACAAGCTCTGCAGAAGCCTGACAACGATCATTTGAATCATTGTGTTGGTGGAGGCAGACATCTTAAACATGCAGCAAAAAAAAAAAAAAAAACAATACGATAATGACAAACATGATGCGTTTTTTTTTTTTGGTTTTGTTTTAATGACTCTTACGATGTAAGTGCTCGATGGTGCAGGGATGCTACATGCACACCAGAGCAGCCTTTGCATGTCAGGTTTATGAGCATGTGTATGGTAAGAAGGAGCCGCTGCAATCAATTGGTGTTTTCGTGGGTCTCACACCTGAAGGAGTGTTTACCGGAGGTTACGTCAGGATATGCGACCAATCCGCAAACAAAGGCTGCCGCCTAGTGGACAAGGGTGCGCATTGCATAGATCTCAAATACCCTACTTGTGGTCACATTTTTGGAATTGTTTTTAACAAACACACACACACACGCACGCACACACACACACACACACACACACACACACACACACACACACACACACAGACTGAATATGTAATTCCAGGACAGTTTAAGGTTTGGATGGACGTTACCGATTGGATTTTTTTTTTTTTTATGTGCACATACAATTTTTGCGATTTTCGAATAAGACATAATTTAGATGAGAAAACAAGCAAAAACATGTTCTCATAGTGAAGCTCCAGTCACAGTGAAATCTTCTTGCACACTTACGTGTAGTTATTCAAACTTCCGTCTCTTCGCATTCACTTTTGGCTCATAATGCACAATGAGCTGCACCAAGATGAAGCAGTTAACGATCAGAAAGAGCAGTCCGGCGAACCAGATGAACAGGAAGGTGTTGTAGCCCTCAAACTCCAGGAAATAAGCCGGGACCAACCATACAGCCTAATGATGAGAAGATATTAAAAATAGCTTTTAGTTAACCCATGCATTTTATAACCAAACTAATTCATTAGGTTGGTACACTGTTCAGTTGAGTAAATGAAAAAAACTCCGACAGACATTTAATAATCTAAATATTTACCTGTCCAGCAAACCAGAGGAGCAGAAGTCCCAATCCTTGTTTCATCGAGAGACTCAAATAAGGAATGACCAGAGGAAGGAGACTCAGGTACCATAGGAAGTACTACACACACACACACACACACACACACACACACACACACACACACACACACACACACACAAAAAAAGTCATGCATATATCATGCAGTCTTTGCTACTCTGGAAACAAGGAAATTTAATAAGACAGCGGGAATATATCAAGCCCCGCCCCCAAGACATATGGTCATAAGTTTGACCTCTATACCTGTGATGTGCAGACTTTGTTGAAAGTGACAAAGATGGCCGTGTGTAGGAAACAGCAAAAGGTCAGGTCACGATGAAAAGCCCATGACGTTACCAACAGGAGCATTAACTGTGGAAGGAATGCGGCCAGCCCAAGCCACTGGCTCCACTTGCTGTCTGCAAAACATAACAACTGTTTAATTGCCCCCCTCCGAAAAAAAAAATTAACTGTTCAATGTTGCAGCACGTTTTGCACAACTTCCTCTTAATTTTGCCGTTCAGCTCCTTGCTGATGCACAACTTGTGCAAAAAGTACTGGAACATGAAACAGTCATTCAAAATGTTTAAAGAGGGTCAAATCATTCTAACTTCACCGGTAAAGGTTATCGTGCATTTTGGGTCCTGAAATTTCACCTCACGAACTTTTTGTGTTTCGTTTCAAATGAATTCATGCCAGATTAATAAATACCTGCAGTAAGGTAGAGCATGTAGAAGTATGGAGAGAAGTTATGCCGAATATCTCTTCTGGTTAGATGATACAAGTACGTCTCGTGAAGGAATGCCCAGCCATACCTGAAACAAGTTCATCTGTACTTGAGGTACACCCATGCAGCTGTGATTTGAATTATTTATAGAATACGAATGTACAGTACTCCCTAGAATCAACAACATACTGAAGAGTGCTTCTAAAATTTTGGTTGGGCTATTGAGCCAGGAGAGGAAAAATAAATGTCTCTCGGTATGATAACAGTGAAAATATGTGAACATAAGCACTATGATGGAGCTTTTTGTATTAATAACGGTGAACAACTTTTTTGTATGACATGCCTGACCACCATTTTACATCACTTTGGTTGTTGCTCTTACATGTGATAGAAAAGTGCTGTGAGACCACAAAAAAGACCTCCGGCCACACTTGCGAAAGAGAACAACTCCCTGTTGAAGAAACTTCCCAAGAAGTCAATTACGCTCCTCCACTTATTTTGGTCTCTTTTAATGTATGGCGTGCGAAGAGTCAGAACAATAGGTAGCGCATATGTGATGGGGTAGATCTTCATATGAACAGACAGGCCATAGAGCAGTGCTGCCCACGTCATGCGTCGACCTATGACACAGAAGACAGAAACTATTTTTTATGAAGCACTGGGTATGAAGACAAATGAGATGTGATTCGTCAATCTGAACACGACCCATCCACCAATTTTCTGAAGTGTATATCCATAAAGTTACCCTCTATACAGAGAAGAGTCGCCAGCACCAAAGCGGCCAGGATGGACTCTGCATTCCCTCGGCTGGAAACTCCCATTGGCAGGGGGTTGAGCAGCCACAGTGAACAAACCCGTCGTGCCGTCTGTTCATCAAATCCGCCAAAATAAGAAACACATTGTAACACCTCAAAAGTTGACTATCGGTGAGGTTATTCAGATCTAGTCAGATTAAGGGGTTATTTCTGTGTTTAAATGGAGCACTTCTAATTTGGTTTTGTTTTATGTGTCAGTTTCACAGTCAACAGTGAGAAACAGTCTGAAGCAAGCATGCTTTGATGCTTATTTGGAGAACTGTGCAAGAGAGTCATTTTTCATTTTCAATTTTACGGCAAAAGAGTGAGAACAGACTTTTACTTTTAAAACGTGTATTGTCTTTAGTTGAAATGTGTTAAAAGCATGTGACTTGTGAATACTTTTTAAAATGGTCTGTCTCTATTGAGGCTTTCTGAAACACATCTTCTGTGGCAAATGGGTTCACTGGTCTCACTTATTTTGATCATAGACGTTATCAAAATTGTTATGCTCATGATCATTTTCCGCATACATACTGCCAGTAAACACACCTCAGAGCCAAGACCTCGTAGGCAAAGGATTCTGTAGATCAGCAGTCCGGACAGCACATCACATAGGATGAAAAAGAGCTTGCCAAACACCATGTGGATATAAATGTTCGGAGTCAGCAGCCAGGCCAACAGAGGCGTGTATCGATAGGTTGCTCTGTTGTACGGGGACTCGCTCTGGGAACACATTTGATTTATCATGTACTGTATTAGAATGATGACAGCAGAATAGCAAAGAATTAATGTCATTCTAAAATGCTTTGTATTCCAAAATTAGAGTGCCCTTTTGTAGAATATTTTTTTAAATGTTTTTAGTTTATATAGAAAAAAAGTGAGACAAAGGACTGCATGGGAATGGAGACGTAAACAAATCTATTCTGCATGTAAGACACAACTATTATATCTGTGTGCAGTATAATCATATTGCCCTAACAATCCCATCTAAAACTGTGACAGAATATAAGGCTACCTTAGTAGTGAACCTCGCAGCATCCGTGAAGACGTGATAGTCAATGTCAGTGTATTTCACTACCATGGTCCTGTCGTGGAAATCTCCGTAAGCGACCAAGGCAAGACGCATTGCAAAAGAAGCCGTGAAGAGAACATGTTTCTCTGTCAGTTTGGATATTAGCCTCTCCATCGCTTCTAAACAGAAAGTGCGTACGGTGCTCGACATTCGCATATGCTCGGTACGATAGCCAAACAGTGCCCAACTAGTGGACCATATGGTGTCTTATTAAATTGCACACGACTCGATGGACATTTTGCGGTCACGTTGCATGTTAACATTCTCGAATTTTTCACCAAACATTTGTTTCCGGAAATAAAGCAGAAGTGACATCATAGGCTTGGACTAACCCTCGTTACGTTTTGAGCGCCCCCATGTGTTCAGGAGGGAAACGGCGTTTCAGTTCACAACAGTATTGTACTCGAAGTAGAAGTACATTTTTGAAAAACCAACACTGGTAAACGTATAAATTGTGTGTAAATGACAACAGTAGGTATTTTGTGTTTTCAAACAGACTTTTATTGCATACATAAAGGATTATGTATCGACAATATAGAATAGTTGAGCGGTTGATATTTCCATGTTTACTTTAGTTAATTATTGCAAACTGTACAGCAGTGTACATTCCTAATAGGGATTACAACATCACACAGGTGCTGATAATGTATCTTTATCTCATTATTCTCTTTGGTTTCATACAATGAATGGAGTGATGGGGATTAGACAATAAAATTTGTTTTCCTAACGCTCTAGGAAGGTTGAATTTAGAATATGTGCAAAGTATACGCAGTACAGAACGGTAGTGGAAGGCACCTGGCACCAAAGGCTCGGCTGTTAGAATATTGGCTGTTTTGTTATGCTTTTGCTGCTAATCTTGCTGGTAACACCAGCAAGCCCAGCGCAAAACAAAAAAAATTAAAACCCATGCTGGTCCATACTGTTTTTTTTTTGTTTTTGTTTTTTTTTTTAAGCAGGGAACCATGCTAGAGATTAAAAAGTTTGCAGTGAAGCACGAAAATGCTCAAACAGGGGAGCAATATCGGCCAGCAAAAAGGACACTCATTGACGCGTTGTGTCGAATGAAGAAGAGGAAGGGGTGGTCCGCGATGAATCTGGGTGTTATCGGAGCACAGCGCAACATCATGATGGCAACAGACGCGGCGGCAGCCTCGGTTCCCTCCTCGTTCACCTCGACAAAAGCCTTGTGGACGAATTTTGACAAGACCAGGTCATTGGCAGGTGACATGCCTGAAAACAGAAGAGAAAGACAGTCACAACAGAGAACATATTTTATGTGGTTTAGGCTTGGGTTCAATCCAACATTGCAAATGGATGTAAGGTCCCCAACAGCCTCTGAAGGTAAATTCCTCTAAATGGGGACATCTGAAGGCACTGCCGTTTATGTTTTAAGCAGGACTACAAAGGATCAGACCAGAGATCATAATTAAATGCCAGTTTTTGGATCGTGACAGTGATTCTGATTTTCCAGGCACAAGTCCTACCAGAAAAATCACTTCTGCCCCTGTCGAAGGCATCCACCATTCCCATGCTGACCAAGACATTCTTCATGTCATACTTCTCCTCCATCTTGAATCGAGGTAGGCCAACCTGGACCTCGACTACATCCATCATATCAGGACGGGTCCACTCCATGAAGTTGTTATAGGTCAGGTTCTTTTCTATCTGTGATCAATGTGAAATCAAGTTTAAATCTGTTCATCACAAAGCGAACAGCTTTGTGTGTCTTACCTCACTCAGACCCGTTGAATTGTCGTTTATATCAGTGGGTAGAAAGATGAGCATGCTGAGCTCCTTCCCTACATAAGGCATCTCCAAGACCTGCTCAAGAGAAATTTTTGTTTGTTTGTTTGTTTTTTCACTATGTGTGTTTTGCTTTAATTGCCACAAAGATAGTATGAAACGTCTGTGTTGTTGTTTTGGGTGGAAAAAGATCATAGTACCTGGCAGTTGATATCAGGAATGAAGGTGAGGGGGAATTTGGATTTCTGGTGCATCATCTTCACTGGTTTGGTGTCATTCTAAAAAGAACAGCAATGAAGATCATGAGTTATCACATGCCCCGTCTTGTAGTTACCATTTTGCTCTTGAGGAGACAACAATGAACTAAATTAATATAAAAAATAAATTCAGTGGCTGCTTACTGAAAAATGTCCATTTATTTTTCCCAATGAATCGGATTGTTTTTTGAATGCAAATACTGTCACTAAATATCAGTGCAATTTTGCTGCACTAGTTCCTTTTTTTTTTTTTTTTGCGCATGAGCCTTGGTTGTTGAAACTGTTCAAACAACTCAGAGCAAAGTTCATCCTCCTTTTTGTTCCATTGTGTCAGACTAAATCAGTGGTTTGTCCACATGGGCGCGCCTACTATTATGCAAGGTGAAATTTGACACGTCTGACCCCAACTCTGCCACTTTGTGAAGTTCCAACTCCGATGAGTGAATGAATTTTATGTCCTTGTGTATGTACTAGGCTTTTAACAAATGGGTGGAGGTGTGGAGCACAACAAAGAAACCAGGAAGGAAAAGAAAACATTGCAGCTCACAACAGTTTCAAATAAGTTCCCATTTTTCTGCTAACTGAGTCAGTATTTCATCTCCAGAATGTGCGTTACCTTGCTGATCCTAAATTTGGCATCCTGTGTTGAGGTCTCCTTAAATTTTTTGTCCCAGTTGCCTTTAAAGTAGATGGCATTGACCAGCACCAGCCTGGTCATGCTGTCCAACACACCCTGGACCAGTACATCCTTAATTTTACCTGGTAAGCGACAATGAGAAGGGCCACACAGTGGCACCCGGTGAGTTCAACAGTGTGTACTACTCCTTTTTTTAGGTAATCGATAAAGGGGTAAAAGAAAGATTAATCAAGAGGAAAGAGTTAGTCTGTGTAAGTGTGTGTAAACTCCACCTTGTGTCTCCTTCTCGACCCATTGGTTGATGTTGAGCCTGGCTCCCTCATGGTTACCGATAAAGTCCACAGACTCCAGCTCAGCTTTGTAGTGCTTCCTTGTTTCTGCTAGGAAACGCTGAAACCATGAAGATTTTTTGTTTTATTTTTATCACCATGATGACCATTAATGACAATACCAATTTTATTCGGGACACTTGCAAACTCTATCGAGATCCAGTCCAAAGGCCTGTATCAAGAATGCCGCCCTGACAGAGACGATGCACAATTTTGACTGTCACAGAGCCATTATTAAATTGTGCACATTTGTTAACGTAATAGAAGAGGAATGTTTGGCTGGGAGTCACCTCCCTCTTCCTTCCTTCATTCACTCACACACACACACACACACACACACCCAAAAAAAAAAATAAAAAGTAAGATTTGGGTCTGTAACTCTTATTATTATATATTATTCCCTTTCACTCACATTTGCATGAACAAAACCTGACTTCTTCAAGAAGGAGCTGCAGGCTGCGACACATACCTCAACAAACTGGTAAGACTGCTCCCCGTACAGTCTGTTGGCAACACTGAGGGCGTACTGCGCGTCTGGTTTGTTCAGCTCAGCCAGCAGTTTGGCAAAGCTGGCATGAACTTCATCCTGGCCTTTGGTTTGCAGACACTGTGGACCAACAGAGCAACGGGTCAGACAGTAACATGGGTGATTGTCCAATTAATAAGTGAATAGCCATGTACCTACGTTGACCTGCAAACACGATCAAAATCAATGGTTAGAGATGAAAAGATAGGAAACCTTGACACAGATACAAGCACATGCAATGCCACCACCAAGTTGTTATTTTTGCTTTTTAAGCCCTCGTGTACATGGGGGGAGGGTTTTCAAAAGCATTATATTTGTGAGTTAGACCCCTTTGCACAGTACATACTGCTAGATTCCGAAACGGGCACTTTGCGAATAAACAATGAGGACAACGATCAATCCTGCGATTGACTGGAGACCAGTTCAGGGTGTCCCCCGCCTATTGCCCAAAGACAGCTGTGATAGGCTTCAGCCCCGCGACCCTTGTGAGGATAAGCGGATCAGAAAATGGATGGATGGATGGATGGATGCATGGATGGAAAACTATCAATTAGCTGAGGAATGCTGCCCAGAGGAGCTGGCAAAGCACGGGCCTGCATGCATTTACCTCAACTTCCTGAAGTGGGTCTTCTTTCGTGGCGAATGAATCCCTCCTAACAAAACTATCAACGTTTTTTTTTTTTTTTTTTGTGTGTGTGTGTGTGTATGGTGCAATTGTTAAAACCCAGAAATATGTTTCTCACCAAAATGTAGTTCTAAGCAGCCACACCAGGAAGAAACCATGAAAGAAAAAGATAGTGTCTCACTCTTTCACATTACGCAACACCATTGGGTGTGGAGCCCTGGAAAAGCCAAAGTATAACGTATGACAAATGAAATTGCTCCCTTATGCAAGACTGACCGACAAGCAGTGCTTTCCTATCTCTACGGATTCACCCTGTTTCAACCAACACCACCCAGGCCAGCAGTTAGTAAAGTGTTCCACATGCTTCCAATATTCTAGTTGCTTTGTATATGTTACCACCTTTGGCAGAAACATGGACTGGACTTGTTGCATTTGCATTTGCATTGGCTCTGGCCGTGCCTCTCGCTCAGTGAAATTGAGAACCTGCGGGGTGCAAGTGGTATTGTTCATTGAGTTAGATATCAAGATGCGCGTGCAAGGTATGATAATTCAATTCTTCCGCAAAGTTGCAAGGTATGAAATTCCTCCGGATAGGTTTGTGTAGTATTTAGGTCTGCAGCCCCACAAATATTTCGTTCAACTCTGTTTCATAACTATAATCATTAATTCAGCTATTGGTCCACTAACTGTTCATACGCTTCTTATAGAGCTAGCATTATTTTTTTGCTGTTTGCCATTCACATTTTGCAAAGGTGTCAAAAGGAGAGTTATTTTTCTTTTCAGTCAAATAAAATTCAAAGTTTAAAATGCTCAGATGCCAGATTCTTGTCATGCAAGAAAATTACAACAGCTGAATTTTATTTGGGGTTCACCAGAGGCACTTTTACGAGAGTTTGGATGAGACTGGTTAATTCTGTTGCAAATGTTGCTCAAAACAAGGGGTTGTGCCACTGCAAACTTATGTAACCCTGAGCTTGCATTTCTGTGTCCATCCCTATTACACATGAGTGCCAACTGCAACCACCAATAAAAACACATTTCTAAATTAATGAAAGGTGTCAAGTCTCTGCTGAATGCCGAATGTTTCTAAACACTGTTTGCAGTCATGTACACACACGCATAAACAGTGCATCCAGCACCTATGAGCGATCAGGGTGTGCCTTTACTTTGGCAATCCTTTTGTAAAAATCACACTTGGTATTTGCAGAATCAAGTTTCAACCCACATTCCAACTAATGCTACTGAATAGATCACTCTGTTGCTTTCAGGACAGGGCCGACATTCTGCCAATAGTGACATTAGGAAATGAGGGAGTTTTTTTGACAGTGAAACATTGCCAATATTTGGCATACTATCCTTTAACATCCATAAAAATCAAGAGGACCAGTGCAAGAATATATTGCTAATATTAGTTCAAGTCCTGTAATACTGCAGTCTTATCGTAAAAAAAGCATCTGCATGCTTGTGTGCGTGCATGTCTACTACCTCTGACATCTGTGCAGCTGTGTTGCCCCCCGATCCGAGCATCACCATAGCCAGGGCTGAAGAGATGCTTAAGGGGGAAAGGAAGATATTTGCAGTCTTGTCATCATCGCCCAATTTTTTCAGCAAATCGAGAGAGAAGTTGGTGTTAGCCTTGGAAAGAGGGGTAGATGACGCCATGTGTCTGAAAAAAACAACAACAAAAATGCATAAAACAAACCATTATTTCAAGATTTTTGTTATACAGTTGCGATTTTCTGTTAAATACTCTAGTCTAGACTCCAGATGTTCACCTGAGATAAACTTTACTGGTAGCACACACTATTATTTTATCCATGGCAAAATACAGTTCTGGGGAGAAAAGGGAGGAGACCACTGCAAGAGTTCAACGGTGAAACAATGTAAAAATAAAAGGACTTCAAACTCAAAGATGGACTTTGAGGCAAATGCTGCTTGCTGTATTCGTTCGCAATCATACATAGGTTGAGAGAATATGATATTCACCGCTGATATTTACTTACATGGCAGTTTGCATAAACTGATCATTTTGCAATGGCACCGTGTGCATACTCCCTCAGAGCTGCAAATTTACCTGCACTTTTCACACCGTGTCTTATTTTTGATGACTTGTTGAAAAATTAACCAACTCGCTGGATAAAATTCGAGCTACAGCACAGTACTGTACAGTATGTATATAACTAATAGAACGCTTGCTGTGAATAAAGTAGAAATTCGTTCACAAGTCAATGAATTACTTACTGACAGACGCGTTTCTTCAAGCAGTCAGTAAACGCAGAGACGGCGGCAGTCAAGTGTTTAAAATACAATCTTTTTTTTTTTTTTTTTTTACACTGACACGCCCAGAAACTGCCCGAAAAGCAGCTTCCGCATTGATGACGTAATCACGGAAGCGGAAAGGAAACAATCCGGCGCAAAACTCCGTTGTAATCTTGCCAAAAAACGAAGACAAAAACCAAACTGTTTTTATTAGTGACAGAAAACATATGTAAAGAAAAGATAGCGATCTGTTATCATTATTTGAATTAAAAAAATTGTGGGGTGACTGTGAAACTTTGGTCTGATGTTCGGCGCAAAAACTAAAGGGAAAAATAAACGACATTTTCACACTTTTTTTAAATCATTGCATTTTGATTACATTTTTGAAATTGCAAGAATAACATGTATTGTATTATTGTTATTATTATTCCGATTTTTACAAAATGTTGAAAAACAGTTTTTCCACTCTGCATCAGTAAATCCCAATGAAATACATTTACGTTTGTGGTTTGACAAAATATGGAGCTCAAGGAGTTATGAATAATTTTGCAAGCCACTGTATTTCAGATTCATTTCTTATAAAAAGAAATGAAAGAAGATGTGAAAATCGATAGAGAGGTGTTATAGGAAATGCAGTGCATTTAACGAAATATAATGTACAAACATCAAATCATGTTGCATGTAAAAATTCTACAGTGATTTAAAATTATTGAATTGCTTGTGAAATGTGGTTGCTTGTGAGATTTTAGCGCATACAAATGACTCAAAACACACAAGCTGCACATGAAAATTTATTCAACTTCTCTCACTACCACCGCCAGAAAAAAAAAAAATCCCAGAGACACTTCCTATTATGTGACTGATGAACAAACGACACGATTAGGATTCGTGGTTACAGTTTGGAGGGAACCTAGTTGCTTCTTCCCCAAACAGATGGATCAAGAGATACTTTATTCATCCTGCGAGGTGAATTAAATGATGAAATAAAAGAGCTAAAGTACTGTTAAATGAATTCATTATAGAAATACACAGTACAAACTCACTCGGGTGTGGTGTATTGACCAGCAAACAATATTGTCTTGGAAGGGTTATGTCGGATAAAGAAGAAGAACGGGTGGTCAGCAACGAAGACTTTGGGGACTTTAGGTTCACGTACTGAGGTGATTTCCACAACAATGACAGCAGTGGCTGCAGCAGCTTCGGTTCCCTCTTCATTTACTTCTACAAAAGCCTTATGGATGACTTTTGATAATGCCAGGTCATCGGCTGGAGACATGCCTAAAACAAAAACAAAACAGATACAGTATGTCTATACATGGCACTCAACAATAATTATTTGTTTCTGTGCGACAGCAACATTTAGTTTTGCCTTGTGCTGTTTTGTTTGTTTTTGTATTTATTCGCCACTAATTGCTTCAATGCAAAAAGGACTTCGGTTTTTCTTGTCTGGTGAGTTTGGGAATGATGCGTCAGACATGATTCATGCACTTCTTACCAGAGAAGTCACTCCTATCGCCGTCGAAAGCATCCACCATGCCCATGCTGATAAGGATTTCCTCCAAGTTGTAAGTGACCTCCATCTTGAATCGAGGCAGGCCCACCTGGACCTCAACATCAATCTCCATCTTGTCTGGTTGTGTCGACTTCATAATTGTGTCATAGGTGAGTTCCCGCTCCAACTATCAAGGTGAAAATTATCAAACCAAATTTCAGGTTGTTTAATATTCTGTGTGTTGTTGTTTTTTCTAATGTGTTTTACCTTCTCCAAGCCTGTTGTGTCATCCTCTATTTCATTGGGCAGGAAGATGAGCATGCTTAAATCCTTCCCTTCGTAAGGCATTTCTAGGACCTGTCCAAAGTTATGTACATGTTCATTTAAAGAAAATTGATATTTCCATCTGCAAAGACATCATTCCATTCTTGTTCTCAAACTTGATTGAGTTTATGAGAATGAGACTTTGATCGGTTTAATCAATGTTGGTCGGGAACCGATGGATAAGAAAAAGAAAGAAAGAAAAGAAAAACACCAAAAGTTGTTTTCTTACCTGGCAGTTTAACTCTGGGATGGTGTTGAAGTTGAATTTACTGTCCTGGTGCATCATCATGACTTGCTTAGTATCATTCTAAAGTCAAAATGAAAAGTGAAAATATATATTTGAAAACTACACATCTGAGAATTTGTAGTTCATTATTAATAGTTGTTTTCAACAATAGTTAATAATTTAGATTATACACCAGAAAACACCACATAGAAAGGCTGGTATTTAATTTAACTATGGCTAGATGGATGTTGTTGATACAGAGCCAGCCTAAAATAAATGAACTTGCAGGTGTAGAGTGTACGATTCAGTAAGCACATTCATGTTCCTCATTGTTACAAAAATGATACCTTATTGACTCGAAACGGCGCTTCAACAGTCAAATCCTCCTTGAACTGTTGGTTCCATTTGCCCTTGAAATAGATGGCGTTGACCAGCACCATCCTGGTGTCATTTTTCAGCTTCTTGAGCAGGTCTTTGATTTTACCTGGTTAATGTTATTGACATTTAACATTATATTTTGTATATGAGGTCTCAATGCGGATGCAGCACATGCATGAATGTTGAAGAAAAATCTAGCTCGCAAAGCACATGAAACAATCGGACAGATGAAGGTTGATGATTATTTTTTTTAAATGATAAATTATTGTTGTAAAATGGTAAATTATATTTTAAGTTATAATGTAGGCCAGGGGTAGCTAACTGCACGGGTATAAAGAATTCAAAAATAGGCCACTCCTTCGTATCGTTCTGAACAAAAAAAAAAAAAATGTGGACATAATCACAGCAACACTACCATACAAAACAATGTTAAAAAAATCTTTCGAGCATATAGAGATGCATAAAACAACATTCCGTTACAAGAGAACAACAATGTAATGGCATGATGTATTGCCAAAACATCAACAACAACAAAATAATCAATACGTGTGCCTGCCTGGCAATCGATAAAATGTATGTCAATAATGAAGGCACCGCACCTTGTGTTTTCTCTTCCACCCAGTTGTTAATGTTGACCCTGGCCGCTTCTGCATTATTCTTGAAATCCACAGACTCCAGTTCGGCTTGGTAGTACTTTCTGGTTTCCTCAAGGAAGCCCTGGAACGTCCCATAAAAATAATAACGTGAAACGCTGCACAAAAAATCAAATTCTCATTTTAACAATATTTTGTTGCCCAAAAGGTTTTTCTCTGGCTCTACTGTACAGTGCTTATTTTCAAAGAAAGAAGTGTGACGAGTATACCAGATAACAAATCAATCAGTTGCCTCTATATTTTTATTGGTTTGTGCCTGCTGCTATCATTATAAGTGATTTACATTTGGGCATAAAAATGCAGCCAATCGTTGTGTGCAAAATACTATCAATAATTTACTCCAAATGATACGAAGCAGAACACATACCTTATCAAACGTGTACGTTTGCTCCCCATACAGCCTGTTGGCAAGACTGATAGTGTACCCAGTGCTTGTCTTGTTGAATTTAGTCAAAAGTTGCTGAAAGTGAGCGTGGACGTCATCCTCACCATCGTCGCGTTGCAGAACCTGTGAGCAAACAGGGGATCATGCCTTCCACACTGTAAAACTGTATTGTGCTTGCATACATCGATTATGTGAGCAGAAGCGAAACCAAAATCATCAGAAACCAAGATCTCACGGTGTCATTTTAAATGATCTCTGTCATGAACGGTTAATAACCCCACGAAGTGCTTATTGTGGTGTGTACACCCTGGCCATTAGGGGTCAGTATAATACAACTACAGTATACATACACACATAGTTTCACGTCCACTTCGTAATCTGCAGTAATATTAGTAGTTTTTCCGCAGATGATGAAGACTACATGAATATGAAAAGTCTTACATTTTTTGCCGATAACGTTTGTGTTCAAATGTCTTGCTACACACATTAGCCTGTCTGTGGTGTTTTAAATTGTGTGTAAGCATTGAGCTCGTTTTAGTTTGACAGGTATAGCAATAAATATCTGCCAATTTGATGCATGTAGTTGACTTCTCTGCCAGTATCTGGTGCTCGTACCTTGAATTTGGGCTCACAAGTCAAAATAAACAAAAAAAAAATTGCAATTGCAATGGCTTGTATCTTCAAAAAAAAAAACGTTTCAGTCGGGTCACATTTAAGTCAGGTTACCACAGAATTTTAAAATTAAATCCAGTTCATTAGACTTTCATGAAATTTTCAGGTTTGTGTGTAGAGTGTGTAGTTCTATGTTGTGTGCAATCACTTGTTGCTGAGAAAATTTGCACAGAGAAGTCCAGGAAACTGAACTAAAATGTTGAATAGTTCACTGGATTGGCATCCATCCAACAGCTATCGATTTTCTACCCCATTTGACTATTTCCCAGTTTAGTTGCCAAGCCTAATTATCACACACACACACACACACACACACACACGCACACACACAGTCTCATACTTAGAGTCACAGAACAGGAATGTCTCCTCTTGGCGGCCTGAAGCTGCCTGAAGTTACCGTCACAAGTCAGACAACCAAAGCCATCACAGTTGGCATTCACACCTTTTTTAGATATAATGGCAGCTTGCTGGAGTGTTGCAGCTGTATCCGCATCTGCTCTCGCGTCCTAATTTGCATTTGCATTGGAGACTGCATCATCATCTGTGTTTGATTTTCCTCCGTCGGTTGCTTTGTCTTGGTGAAGCAGAGGACCTGTAGCCAGAATCAGGGGTCATATAGAGCTGCAAGAAAATGCCCGAAAACCCTTGGAATTACCTGGATTACTCCATATTAAAGTGGTCATAAAATATGATTGCATTTTCCTATCAATCAAAACAATAGAGAAGCACTTTTTAAACCCTTTTGTTAAATTAAAGCGACACAAACAAATGTTTCCATTTTGTCTCAACTCCAAATTGTTCAACTTCACTAAATCCACCGTGAGGTATAGGAAACCAATGACATTACTTGGGGTTTAATTTTCTGTTTGAGGATTTCATACTGCACGTAATACAATTCATAACCTGATTCCACACCTCTTTTTTTCTGTTGCAATACAACTCATCGGCCACGCAGGTCGGTACGCATCCAGTTGCACTTTGAATGTGTGCCTGCATCAACATGTTTGCCGATATGGTGGACTGTTGCTTTGCACAAATGACAACGCATGTGCCTCTTACCTCCGACATTTGCGTGGCTGTGTTCGCCTTGGCCCCCAGCATCACCATGGCCAAGGCTGAGGAGATGCTGAAGGGGGAGAAGAAGATGTTTCCCGCCGTGTTCTCCTCACTGAGCTTTTTGAACAAAGCCAAGAAGAACATTGTGTTGGCCTCGCTCGGAGGGTTTGCTGCTGCCATTGCGCCTGAGAGAAAGAAAAAAGGAAGAGCACCGTTTCTCAGAATGACACGCAGCTTGACACATCCTTTCATGCATGCATACATATATGTTAAGATGATCATTAAGACTTCTGCAAACTAAGGACAATGACAGACAGCATAGCCTCACATCAGTCAGTAGTCTACTCAGTGGTGGTATACAAATAAACACATTTTGATGAAAACAACCCTTTTGTGGATGAAAAAAAAAAATCAAACATAAATGCATTCGAACTTATTCTTGCACTCACTGTAAAGCAACTACAATTACCATACCCTTCTCGCTGTGAACATTGAAGGGACAATGACGTGAAAACATTGCAAGGCTTTAATGATTTAAAAATCTATGAACTATTTTCAAGAACTGAATGAATTACAGTATGTTTTGTTTCGTGAATGTAACAATTGAAACTTTCAGTCAAGAACTACAGTTGGTTTCCACCTTAGTTCGCAATGCACTAAAATCACGTGAGTCACTCAATCCAAATGCTTTTCTAGATTTTATCTGTAAATTGTTTCCATTTTTATATCTGTATCTTTATAAGGATGATACGCTGTACTTACAGAGAGTGTGCCTCAAGACAACGAGTTATCAAGGAAAACTTGTTGTGACTGACTCGTTTTGCGCTATTATACACAATTGCCACACCCAAATAGGTTTAGCTACTTCCAGACAGAACTGATTCACACCCAGCAGTGGAATGGGTCTCGTCTGTGACACAGTCAAACCCAACCCCGCTTTGTTTTGCCAAAAACGCTGAGCAGGGTAAGTTTAGCGAACACATATAAATACATCTGGAAAAATTTTGGAAACATATGAAATTCACTCCCATTCAAAGAACATGTCAAGTATGAAATTAATTAAAACAAATTAAGAGCAAATACAGAGGTAACCTTTTAACCAAAACGTTACCATTCTTAAATGGAATGTAAAATAATGCAACCACTCGTAATAGTAAAAGGACAGCTTATCTAGGAAAGGGGTGTTGAGCGCATTTTCATCACAGGCCACATCAGGGTTACGGTTACACAAATGTCTGGTTATAACGGTGAAATCCTCAAGGTATAAACTATAATCATGTGTTGATCATTACATGATGGCACCTGAATTCAATAATTGTTGACCTTTACCCCCCCAAAAACGAATTTCCAAGTCAGAAGTCAAGGGAAAATTGTATTTTAAACATTACAATATAGTGTCGTTTTAATGATCGTGGCCGTTTAGAATCTGGAAGTAATTATTCCAAATGTGTTGAAAGACAAACAAATCCAGGGTTGATCAGAGTTGCATGGATATGGAAGCATATTGTCTATCTATGTATATTTAAGATGTATATTAGTGCAAAGTGCATTGAAACATAAAATCCATCCATTCATTTTCTGTTCTGCTTTTTTGACACTGATTTCAATGTCGGTTTAAAATCATAAGAAATAATGGTTATATTTCTGACATGTCTGGGCTTTAATTTTAATAGTTCTACTGATTTCTTTCAGGACAGCCATATCCTCAGGTAGAAAATGACGGGACGTGATGTCGGAGGGAGGCGTTTGACACATGTGATCAAGTAATACAGAGATTTCGTGACCTTGTGCTTTATTCAGCCGTTCCAAACTCCATGACCCCAACTAATGGGACCCTCTCGGGAGCCACTTACGTGTTTTTACTACCCTCGCGTGGCTGTAGTAAGTCACTGCAGTTGTGCACTGATACTCGAGCATGCTAACATGATACAGAAGAGCAGATGACTCTGCGATGTGAAATGGACAAACACCAACAAGACAATCACACGCCCGGCTGCCTGAGTATAGTCAAGGGGAACCTTACCTGCCTTACGGTAAGTCTGACATTGTGGTATTTGTCTTATGAACTGTGCCTAATATCCACTCATGCTAGTCTACGAGCTAACATGGTCTTGTAATGTGCCCACAACTCTGAATTCATTTCGAAAATACTCCTGGATGATAACAGCAAGAGTTGTATTTTGATTGGGCCTTAGTATAAAGTTACTTGCCAACTCGACTGTTTTAATATTTTGGTGTGATTTGACTGGTGACTGATTGCACTTGCTAGCTTGCAGCGTTAACAGATGCTTATTAGTGATCAGCAAACGGGTCGTGACGTCGACGAGTCGGTTTCAGCTGATCAGCAAGGCATCAATGCACGTGACGACTACGTAAAGTGATTTATTTTGGTGGGAGTCGGAGGGGGGCGGGTGCCTGTATATCCTGTACAAGATGTTCGGATAAGCTGCAAAACGTTTCTTCGATTGATAGTTTCACTTTTAGGGCATTAGTACACGATTCAACGAACGTCACTTGTAAACCACTGTGCTGCATGAGTAGCTCTACTAGGTCCAACGACTTGACATGTACCATGCACTAGTATCCTCCTGTACTCTATTAGTCGCATCAACATGCCCACAACTAGTTTGCTGCACTTATAACACACAGTTATCCAACTAATATACCAAATGGCTTAATTGTGTTTAGAAACGTCATAGAGTAGCAGAAGTCATTTAGTATGGTCTTGGGAGGAAAATTGATTGCTAATTGGACACACACACATAGCATGAAGAGGAAAGTTGACCACAAGATTATTTGTATGCTTCTCCCACTCTGCACACAAAATGTGGACTTCTTTGATTAATTTATTATGATTTGCATGGGGGAGTACAGCGGCCGAGTGTACATGTAAAACATTTTGGAACATTTTTCTCCAGGTTGTTGACCGTCTTCGCCAGCCCCTCTGACTGAGCATTATTGTCAGGCTTCCGCATCAATCTGTACGACAGAGGCAAGTCATCACGTTGGGACGGCGGTGACGGTCACTTAGCAACGGGATGGCATCACCGTTTGTGCCTGTCCCAGTACCGTTGGACAGAGTCTCATCATCGAGTGGCAGTAACAAGCTGAGAAGGCCACCAAGAGCTTCCTCGCTAGGAAGCGTCTCCAGCAGCTCAGAGTCTTCATCCTCAGTAGTGGGCGAGCGTGAAAAAAGATGCGGTAGTTCTCAGCGTCAGTCCCGTTGCACGGACAGAAGCACTCGAAGTCAGACGCCAACACCTCTCCCGAGCCCCGTCACGCTGTCGAGAGAAAACAGGACTCTCGAGCCCTCGGTAGTGTATTCGAGTTGCCCCCGCTCGATTTCAGCTCCTTTAGAGAGCCAACATGGAGGAGGAGAGGAGAGGCCAATCACCCCAACTGTTCTTGGATACGAGGTCATGGAGGAGAGGTCAAAGTTTACGGTACAGAAACTGAGAATTAGTTACATGTGACATCTGGAAGATCACTTTTTTCATATTACAACAAAGCGGGAGTGATGTACTCTGCAATTTTTGAAACTGAGCGCTATTTCTTGGGTCTGGATTAATGCAAAAGGCTATTTAGTTTGATATACTCTGCTGAGGATACTTCGAGTTGAACTACATGTCAGTTACGGGTTATTCACACTATGACCGCAAATACTTACTCATTTCCCAGATTAGACTGACTAAATATTTATCAATTGAAATTGATTATGATTCAGTAACTGGTTTGGCCTGTTACATGTTGGAAAATAATGGGGGGGGGGGTGATCATTATTTTCCAAAGTGCAAGCAGATGTTTGCAAATATCTTATTTTGATCAAACAGAAAAGCAAATCACTCTTCTTTCGCGAGTGATTCCAGAAATCAGAATACTTACTGGGCTGAGATCAAAGGATTTAGACTATCAAACAGTCGCTCTGAACAATGATTTTAATATCAAAATAGTCGTTGTTGATTAATTTGATGATTCTTTCATTGTCTATTTCAATGTTGACACCGCCAAAAATAACATTTGCAGTTGTAAACATGCGCGTCTTGTGTGTGGTGTCTGCAATTTGCTGTAGGTATATAAAGTCCTGGTCAGGAAACCCACAGATGAGAGCTGGGTTGTTTTCAGGAGGTACGCCGACTTTTCCCGACTCAACGACAAGGTGCGTTGTCAGCGCATGTTTGTTAATACATGGAGGGAAATACTACTTGCCATGTCGAGCTCAAGTTTGCAACGCTATAACCCCTGAGGGATTTGACTGCAACTACGCCTTTTGTTTTCTCAGTCTGTTTTGTTTTGGATCACACACTGGAAGTGGTTACAGCTAAACAAAGAAGCCCACTATTCCCAAACAGTCAACTGCCCTGAATTGACTTGGCAAGCAGGACAGTTTGTTCACAAATCAGCAGTCTGCAACAAATGGAATTCCCTCTGCTTTTTCCACAGTTGCGCTACAAATGTGCACAAATGAACGATTTATCTTTTTACCCCAAAGTCTTGATTCTTCATTCCAGCATATCAAGTATATTGGAACTTCTTTGTGTGCGTGCACCCGCGGGTGTAATTTCGTTCAGGCTTTCTTCTGTGACCAGATTTCTGTGCATAAAGTCAAAATCTGTAATTGAAATAAACAGCAAGTTGCTCCTCACACGCATTTTAGTCTCCTGATGTGTGGCTGGCGCCGGCTTGCACCGTGCACACCACGGCTGCCTTTTTAAGCATTTACATGAATTTGGATTCGGCCCACACCCGCTGCCATTTAAAGTGCGGCCGATTACCACCTGTTTAAAATTCAACCTTTTCATGGTCTTTGCCTGACATTTTTGTCGTCACATCTTAAAGCACAAGCCGTGGCCTGCAGAGAGTTTCCACAGAATCATCTCGGTCTCAGTGTTCAAAAGTACCAGTTAGGAGAAGAGTACAGAAAAGGCGATCATAATTTCGGCGGCCTATCATTGCTGAGCGTGTTCAAAAGAAAATAATAGTAATAAACTATCACCGATCCAAACGGAAGATGGGAGCAATATACTGGTAAGAAGTGATGCGTATCTATTGAACAAACCTGTTTATGTCCTACGAATGTCCTTTCTCATCGGTGCATTTTAAAAATCAAATGTGGATCCATACATCGTAGTTTCTCTGTTTTTGTGCGCTTTCCTGTAGTTGAAAGAGACGTTTCCAGGCTTTCGGCTTGCGCTGCCTCCGAAAAGGTGGTTTAAAGACAACTATGACAGCGACTTCCTGGAAGACAGACAGTTGGGTCTTCAGGCCTTTTTGCAAAACTTAGTCGCGCACAAGGACATTGCCAACTGGTATGTCACACAACCGCGCTGTTGAAATCTCTTTTTGTTCTTTTGTTGATCTTTTTTTCTGTGTTGAACACAAAGACTAACACGTAGATCATGCCACTGTCTTTGTTTGACAGCCAATCAGTGAGAGAGTTTTTATGTCTGGATGAACCGCCAGGGCCCTTCGATAGTTTGGAGGAGAGCAGGGTAAGTCTTGACATGTGGCCGCAAAGAGGTTTGTGTGGTCTGAGTTTCTGTGGTGTATATGAATGCAACTTTATATTATACCAACATATTTATCTGCTGATTGTATGTATCTGGGGTTTGAAGTGTGTGTCGGAATGTTGACATTGTCTCATGTTTGAATCCTTTTTTCTGATAAAATTATAGGAGAATTATCCATATGTTCTTGTCACGAAAGTAAGTACAGCCCCCAGACCCCCCCAAAAAAAAAAATCACTAACAATTTAGTCTGACAGGAATATATATATTTTTTGTTCCTTTCCCTCAAATTTATATTGATTTTTGGGCACCATGAAATGAAATCTCACATGGCAGGCAGTACATTTTGAAACCGTTTTACATAAAAGTATGCATTTGAACTTGACTGGCAGTCCTATGCGAGCCAGAGGAATCAGACTCGACAGAAAATTTGTGTTGGCCTCAACCAAAACAATTCTTGACTTTCTTGGCGCTGGCCTCGGAAGGCTGATCTCCTCGATGTATTGCAGACACGATGCTCGGCCCCTTCCATTTTCTTTTCTCCAAATCCCAATGCTTGTAGAGTGTCTAAGTGAACAATGGCTCTTTTGCATGTTTTGGTCCCAGAAGAGAAGTAGTTATTGAGAGAAAACTACATGCTGTCCAACATTGAAGCAGCAATATTTATAACCCTAAACCTCGCACTGACAACTGTGGAATGCCTTGACAGAATGCAACCAATGTTAGGAACCACATTAGAAGGCCACATGCTGGGACGTATCCATGGCGACCATGTTCCAAACGTAATTGTGCCGTTGAAGTTTCCAGACTCACCAGCCACTTTGCACCACTGCTGGGAACACAGTTTACGATAAATGTCGTTTAAGCTCTGCTGCCGCTCTGTTGGACCCACATGTCGTGTGCTAATTCTGGAACTATGCATCACAGTTAGTGTTTTGCACACCACATTCACAGCCAAAGCCGACAATAAAAAATGATTGTTGACAATCTCAGCGCTGTATCCCGCCACCTCGTATCATTGACGCGTGTCACAACTAAACAGTCTGAATGGCTAAATGGTCCACTTGATCTTTCAAGTGGAATCAAATTCAACTTCAACATTTTGCAGATGCACAGACTATCTTGATCTATCCATCCAAACAACTATGAAAGAGCTTGAAGGAACCCTGACGAGCATTCGCCGCGTTTGAACGCACTCGCAATTGTTCGCCGCTCGGTGGCATACGGGCTTAAAGTCTCAGAACTACACTGAGGAACTCTGATATTACTGTACGGTACACGTAAAACAAATTTTCATCAGATATTTTACTCTTCGAAATAATTATTTTCTTTTTTTCTTAGCTTCCGAGTAGCAACCGTGTCACATCCAGGAAACTTTTCGGGGAATAAAGTTTAGACTTGTGCAACACTTATTAACATAACCAAGGCCTTTGGCAATTTTTTTTTTATTGCTTACATACAACTAGAGCATTTCAAAGCCAAACACTGCTTTTTGTCCCCTTCTTTCATCCACCTCAAAGGCTTTCTGCGAGACTCTCGAAGAAAGCAACTACCGTCTTCAGAAAGAACTGCTGGAGAAGCAAAAAGAAATTGCCTCGCTCAAGAGGAGCCTTGAGGAGAAAGAGCGGACCATTCTGCTCATGGAAAAGCATATCAAGTCAGTTGGAAAATCAACACTCGTTCCGCAATTTTTGCTGGATTTCATTTACACCGCTCATAATATGCTCTATGAACATAAATCAATCACAACGGTCTCGGTTTGTGTGCCCATGGGCTGTCAGTGGTGAAAGTGTGACCTCTCAGTCTCCGTGCGGCCGATCAGTGCAAGGCAGTGAGAGCAGTGCGGAGGCAGACGTGGAATCATCTGTGGCGGAGGCCGATCAGGACATGCCGAGCGACCCCGGGTAAAGAAGCGAAACGCATGAGAGCACCAGATAAAATCCATCACCGGTGGCCAACACGAGCATAACAAATGCAAACATGCACACGCACAAGTATTTTATTTACAGTGTATTAAATGAGCCAAATGCCTCAGCCGCGTCAATCTTCATGCAGCATTCCAACACTTTCCAGCAAGTCTTCTGATCTGATTTGGTAAAATGATTCCCAGATTAAAAGAACCAACAACCCACAGGTTTACTTTAGTCATGTAAAAAAGCAGTTTGTCCCACGAATGAATTACATCAGGTCCGTGCCGTATGTTGTCACACAGACATGAATCATCATTCTGCGGAATACATGCAATGATAAATGTGTTTGGTTCCAGAGCAGATGCAACCAGTACGCCAAAGAAATGAATCAATTTGTGGTTTTCACAAATCTATTGTGTCTGTTAAACACATGTCCGACATCATTTTCCTCGCAAGTTAAATGGGCCGTCGATGAAAGCAAGTCAGCAAGCGGCATTGGCAATTTGTCTCAAGTTCATCAAAAATAGCGAAATGGGTACAAAATCTGGATGAGTCACCCTCGGCACTCTGTTTTTCAGCGTTGTTTCTGAAGATCAAATATTTTGTTTTCTTTTCCATCCCTTCTGCTCTTGACAATCGCATCCTGCAGTCATGAGGCCCCAATCTGAGAGCAGAATCCAGAACATGTGAGGTACTAAATTTGGCAGTTCTGCAGGCTACCTCTGTTGGGCTTCTGTCTTTTTTTTCTTTCCTCTACATTAACATGCATTCCACACTTTGCTGCTATCACTGTTTTGTGAATACGGGGTGAGGAATGTTGATACTTGCTTATAATAGAAAATTATTATCTAATTTTTGTAGGTTGGAGTCAAATCTTTTCCAGTTCACCATTTTACACCGCAGTGCCACATTGTACTTTGCATATCAGCCATCATCACCATAGAACGTCAACGCGTATGCATTCCACACTTTGCTGCTATCACTGTTTTGTGTATACGGGGTGAGAAATGTTGATACTTGCTTATAATAGAAAAATCATTATCTCATTTTTGTAGGTTGGAGTCAAATCTTTTCCATTTCTCCATTTTACAGCGCAGTGCCACATTGTACGTTGCATATCAGCCATCATCACCGTAGAACGTCAAGGCGTGGTTTGTTAGGTTTGGTGTGAAACGGAGGCGCGTCGTAACACCGCACATTTACTCTGTTCAATGTATTGACGGGAAGTAATTCTTTTTGAGAAACATTATTGTTGCATTAAGGGACTGCAAAATCACTTTTTTTTTTTTTTTTTTAAATAATCAGCCAATTGATTAGTTATCAGAATTTTATTCTGTCAAATGTGGGCATTGGCTTTGGCCACAAAAAAAAAAAAATCCATATCGGTTGAGCCCTTGTTTGAATGCCTTAGGAAGAAAATGTAGTTTTACTACACTCCACTCACAACTTTTATTTTTAATTGATCGATGATCGTTTGCGCGCTCGAACGGTGTGTTTGGTTTTGTCAGAGAGACTTCTGCCTTGGGTAGTGTCACATGACTGTGTTTCAACCAGTCCAATACAACCACGAGGATTTTTTTATTTTTTTTAGAGGGGGTGGGGGTAAACTCCATCTGCCTCAGGCAATCATATGAGACATGTAACAAACTGGCCCAGTTCCTTTGTGACCACTTCTACTCGGCACGACACGTTATGTTGAAGGCAAGTATGTAACAGTGCAAATTCGACCTGGGTGGGACTTTGACCTCGCGTCATTATTACACATTATTATTATTTTTAATGTGTTGACCTCGCGTCATTATTACACATTATTATTATTTATAATAATGTGTAATAATAAATAAATTTATTTATATATTTTTGTTGGTTTTTCCTATGTAGTCAACTGACTAATCTGAAAATTATTTGACTCCAACCGCGGTGTGTATTCTTTTTACGCTCCATGTTTCTATGTCCGTTCCACCGTCCCGTCCCGTCACGTCTGACTAACACATGACCATCTGCACATGGTGGCCTGATGTGAGAGCTGCAAGCCTTGGCGTTCCCACTTTCTGCTTTTTCACCCCACCCGACGTCTTAAAGATTAGGAAGCGGCGACACCCCATCAGAATATGCCGATGTTTGCTTGCGACGAGGATGTGCTTTTCTCTTGTGCCATTTAACGGCGGTCTTGTGAGCACAATGTGCTCTTTTCGTGGCTGTCCAGTGCTTGCCCACATGTCGAAATGTCCCCCAGGTATGTCACATTCAATGGCTCATCTGTGCTTGTACTTTCCAGCGGCACATGTCAGGTCCATCTGGGGCGATCGTCCGCCTGTTGGTGCGGGCCGTCACTCAGCGCCTCTCCTCCAATCATCCAGGTCGTCCAGCTGGACCAACGGAAGATGGATTGTTAAAAATACGGGTCTTCCTTCTTCACCACCTCTCACACCGTACGACTCAAGCCATGTCCATCAGCAGCTTGATCGCCCCCCACACCCCCCATTCCTTAAGTGTCAGGGTTTGGGTGAACGCAAAGGTTTTGTTGAAAATCTGTGGCTAGGATTTGCTTATCTTTGAAAGAGAACTTCCTGGTTCTGCCTCAGTTTGTTTCCATTTTCTCGCGCGGTCTCGTGACGGGTCATGGGATCTTAACTGCGATGCTGAGATTAGAAATTCTGAAGGCTGCGTTTCAACAATAATATCTGGAATCGCTTAGCGTTTCATACGACTTCAACACCTTTTCTGTGACCGTGAACTATTTGGCTGTCTACCTTCCTTCTAATCTATCCATCCTGCTGACTCAAAGCCAAACCTTTGGCTTCCTGACCCCCCCCCCCCCCCAAAAAAAAAGAGAACTTGAAGATGTTAATAGCAGGTGTGTCACTTTATAAATAAACGTGCATCATCTCATCAGTTTCAGCGAACCTCCGAAAAAGAAGCCCGCCCCTTAAAAGCAGACAAACACCCCCATATAGATGTGAAAACTCGACGGGTCGACATATTTCTTTTAATGCGCGCTCATACTTCCATCCCATTACTTTAACCTCTATTAAAAGTGTAGACGGACCTCGACATCTGAAAAGCAGGTTTTAGACCACCTTAACCATCAAAGCGCTTCAGTCTGCTTCCCAGTTTTTGAGGTAATGTCTGATTAATTGGAGACTGAAAATATCATAACCAAGCTTGCAGGCGAACGCGTCACTGGAACATGTATCAAAACCAACAATGGAGGGAAAATTGTTTTGAGAAATTCGAGGCAACCAAGTGCAAGTTGGCTCTTCTCATGTCTGTCTGTCACATTCCACAGTCTCACGCACTGCATCTGCATTCTGTAGGCAAAGCCAGATCAAGTGCAAAAAAATGTTTACAACACTTTACCTCCCCTTGCAATGAGCTTCCAAACAGGAAGTTGGCGAAGTATAACCTCCTAGCAAACTGTGACGGGTATCGATTATTATATGTGGAATGAAAGACAGTGACTCGGAATGGCCGTCACTTTAATAACGCAGCCTTAGCTTTATTGATTTTTGCTTGCAAAACGGTGGCGGGGAAAAGAAAAAAAAAGTTTTCAGTCTTGTTGACTTTTTACTATTGCTAAGATTGTTGCATCCTCAAAGCCATATGTATATTTTTATTTTGAAACAGTCTTGGTCTTTGAGAGGAATGTGTGATAACAAGCTGTTGTTTTGTGGTAAGTGACTCGATACGGGCCTTGGAAACAGTGGCTTGAAGCACTTTATAGAGAAATAACACTTAATAATCGTTGATGTGCTTTTAGTACTTGTGTTCGAGTGTATTCGTTTGAGAGAGAGAAATAAATGCCTTTCTGCCCACAGACTCAGTCGTTATTCTGAACCGCATCTGCATTGAAATCAATATGGTTTATTGTGCTGTGGGATTTTGTTTTACTTGCTGATTTGTAGAATGAAGTGCCTTTAACATCTTTCATGTGTTTTCATTCGGTGGGTTGCTGTAGCGTTGTATAGAAAACATGTGACTATGTCAAACCACCATGTGCGATGAAAGGAAAGCGTATTTTAAATGCCACACTTATGTATAAGTTAGACCGAGATATTTTGTCAATAGTGTTTATGTATATTGAGAGGCTGACCCCGCATTTCTAATTTTGGTTGAGTTTTTTTTTTTTTTTTTTTTGTGCGACTGAAATATTTTTTTTAAAAAGTACATGGCTAGTTTTAGTCACAAAAGTTAAAATGAATGGAGATATTTTGTCAATAGTGTTTATGTATATTGAGAGGCTGACCCCGCATTTCTAATTTTGGAGTGAGTTTTTTTTTTTTTTTTTTTTGTGGTGCGACTGAAATCTTTTTATAAAACCGTACATGGCTAGTTTGAGTCACAAATGTTAAATTGAATGATGTGTTGTCTGCACATATTGTAAAAAAATCTTTTCTTGCATTTCTCATGTATCATTATTATAATTTTTTTTAAATCAAGTATAGCAATTGTTGTATAGCAGGCCCAAAGCTGTAATTTAAAGCCAGGGAAAGAAACAAAAGCCTTGCCCCCTCACATCAAATCCACACGAGCATGCCCAAGTCTCCTCTGCCCCATGCCGGCCTCACAGCAGTAAATATTCTCTGATTTCGGTTGTTTTCCATGCAAGATGACCGATTATCTTTGTGTTCAGAATAAAACATTTGCAAACATCTGCTTTTATTTGGGAAAATAAGGAACATTTTTGCCCATTTTCTGACAATGTGACGGCGCAAGCAAGTAACTGAATCCTAATTAATTAGTCTGCGCGTTTTCTGCACTTTCAATGTGAAATACAATGTCCTGTTTTTGAATAAAGGCATTGAAATTGAAAATATATATTTTTTTCAATCTGGTTCCTCAATTAATCGATACAGTAATTGATATATTCAGGAAGCACCGTATCTCCGTTCTTGCCCTGTAGCTGTGCCTAATGCTATACAGTATATATGCGTCACTTGGCATTAGGCACAGCATCTTTCATTTTACAGATTTCCAAGACTCATTTCCAATCATCATATTGTTTGGGAGTATGGTTCTATTTTTAGTTCATGGGTCCAGACTTGACAAAGATATATAACCTCCTGTCAGAACAAATTGTATAGCTTTGTACATGTTTTTCTCCGTTATGTTAGTTGGCTGTAGTTCAGGGTGAAGACGAATGTGATTGTGCACACTGTCAAATTTGTCTTGTGTTGTCATTTGAGCAGCTGCAACCATGATAAATGTACTCTTTCTTACACAATCAGCGCATACATATACACACACGTATGGACATTGTACGCATTCTCCAACTGAAATAAATGGTCACCCACTGTAAATGTCAAAATATTGTCAAGGGTCAACACCGAGCTGATATGCTTTGTAATACATGACAGAAACAAGAAAAAATGGTGGCTGGCTGGTTTAGACAAATGACACTTTCATCTGACAAGAGTGAGTACCCGTCCTTTTTGTCACCATTCCTTCCAATCCCACATCAAATTCACCACAAAGTCAGTCTTCTTTCATCTTTTTTTTCTTTTTTCATTGAAACCAGAACACCACTGGCACAGATGAGTTTTCACTTGCTCATTGACCTGGTGGCACGTCACCCTCACACTCTTACACCTTCACTGGCTTCCAATTAAGTTTTGCTTAGTCATTAGACTTCTTCGATTGACCCACAAAACCTTTCACGCTTTGGGCTCAACATATGCGATGATCAGCAATCTCCTCTACCACTATGCCCCTGGCCGAAAATTGTGCTAATGTGATACTGGCCCGCTCCTCATCACAAACACCAGAGCCATTTGAAGATACCTGCCCGAGCCCATTCAAGCTCCTTGCGCGAGTCAGGTGATGTTTTTTCCCATTTATTCTTCTGTATTTATTTTAGGTCTTGAATGTTTGCCTATTTCACCCATGACAGATTTATTTGTTCAACAGTTTCCTGTGGGCTTGAGCTCATGACCCTCCAGTTCAAAACAAAGTCTTTGTATGCATAATGATGTTCTTTTTGGAACAGTGTTTTTTTTTTAAATTTTACCCATTGTATTCCGAACCTTGTTCTTGAGAGTGGGTTGAAACATTTCTCACTAAAATGCCAATATAATAACTGACTTCACAACATGTCAAAAGACCGCCGCAATACAATGGATCATGCTTAACTGTAGGTTTTTGTTTTCACATTATTGGCTTCATTTCATTGCTGAAGGAAAAACACAAACAAAAAAAAAAACACTGGTGCACATTGCCCCCCAAAACGCCAGAGAATGTTTTTTCCAGAAGAACTGTGGTTTGTCCGGGTTATCTTCAAAGCTCACGGTAGCCAGCAATCTCTCTCAGTAAAATCCGGTCAATTTTAATTTGGCTTCAATTGGTCTCAAACGGTATCACAAGCTCATAGTTTACAGAGATCAAAATACCCCTCGGTCTATCCAATCGGGACAAACAAATATTCCCCCAAATAACAGCTGGCGTTAAAAAAAAAAAAAAAAAAAAATTGAGAAGAGATTACAGATGGAGGAGCCACCTTCCAGGATGACTAGGCTGTAATGTATACCGAGAGGGTAACAACAGTAACATGGAATGATCGAGATTGAATATTACTTGAAAGCACATTTGATAATAGGGTGTTTTATGTCTATATACTGTCGTAACGTTGAGTGTTTTTCAAATTTTGTCCATCGTTTATCACAAATAAGATAACAAAAGGAGTGCCTGAACATTCATGTCAGAAAACTGGGATTTAGGCAGTGTTTTCCAACAATTATCCATACATATACTGTATATAATAATTCACATATTCTGAACTTTATCAGTTTCACAAAATCCCGCCCGTTAACTTTATTGGACTGCTTTGACACTTATAGGCTTTATTTCAAAAGCAGTCCCATCAGGAGAAGACTTTAATAAGAGGTCATGTTTTTACAGGCCAACACCATATTTCCCCAGGCTTGCTGCCAAGGAACATTCAGGAGAAGGTCATCTTTTTTCGTACGTTATTTTTTAATGTTCAACATCCAGTAAAACTGAAAATGCATTGTCAAGATGTCTACTGGAGGCTATAAAACTGCTCTGAACACGCTTGTTGGCTGACATGACGGGTTTCGACAAGTTTATTAACATGACAAAGAATTATCAGGTGATGAATTTGTCACATCAATGGCTCAGCACTCTTAACATTCTCAAGATGTTCCCTCACTCATAACAGTCCATCGCATAGTTTGAAGGAAGTAGCAAAAAAGTTGGATGATTATGGCAGAGATCTATTGGCCTACGAGTTCCCAAGCGTAAAAAGAAAAGACACAGGAAAGCTCGTAAATTCTAGCCGCATACAGCTTGATTAAAGCAGTCGACATAAATCCGCTGTCTGATGGACTTCATGATGGATGCCCCTTTGATGGCCCTTCAGAAATGACAGGGGGGGTGGGAATGGATGTAACATTTTTCTGATTGACATGCTTCAGACAGGGGCGGCGGGGGGTGCCCAGGGGCACGCCACTGAGCAATGAGCAAATTTCATCAAGTCGTACGTGAATTGACAAGAATGCAGGGGTTCCCTGTCAAGACAAATTTGACTGATTATTTTATTGGGGGTTTTTTGTTTTTGTTTTTTTTTACCCGGTTTAACGCTGAATTTACTCTTTGGCGGAAGTGTTGAGTAAATGTGTGTTTTACATTCAAAAGTTAAATTATGCATTGAAGCTGAATCCATGACATACACGCCTGAGGAAAATTGTCAATTTCTGTATCCTTCATCTTTGGGACCTTTTTTTTTGTTATTGTTTATTTCTTTGGGGTAAGATGAGCGCTGATGTCCAAAATATAAACACAACAGGCAACCAAAGGATGTGTGTTGTGCATTTCCACTCTTCTTAGTATGACGGCATCTAAAAAGAGCCTTAGGGAAAATTGACCTTTATTGGACGGAAGTCCAAACTTTACACCTGGAGTGCTTCACCGAATTATTAACAGCATGACGGATTCTGCATGCGATCGGTGTTACTGATTGTCACAAGTAATAAAGTTACTCAATGTCTTGCTTTTTCTGTGGAAACTTATGATAGCCTCAAAACTCAATTGGCGGACTAATGCTGAATCATTTCCGGTCATAGCTGGTTCTTAAAAACAGATATTTATCTGCAACACGACAAAACAAAACAAACACACAAAAAAACAACAACAACAAAAAAAAGCTTCCTTAACCTGAGGATCTCAATTGGACAGATCCTTCAGCAACCTGCTACTCGTAATGGAACAGATTTTCTTAGCTGCAGGGCAGGACATGAGATAAACTTCAAGATTGAAAATATAGTCATATCATATGGTTGCTTCCTTTCACATGCACGCGTCATGTCGGGAGATGTCTGTTCATTCGCATACTGTACTCATCAAAGGTTTTGTAAGGCTCCATTGACACTATGTTTCTAGCAGCCACGGTAGCCCCTTTTTCCCCCCAAAACTTAGTGCGCCATGGAATTTGAGCCACCCTCATCGTATAAAAATGTTGCTTAGTTTTATCTTTTGTAAGTTGCGTCCAGCACACTGCGTTTTGATGCGGTCCCTCTTATTTGTCAAGGTTTGTCACGGCTTTCCACAGGTGAAATTTAGAAAGCCGGGCAGCTTTTGAAATTCGTAAGTATTCTTCAAAAATGAAACATAAGACAAGGAGGATTACACGTCGTGTATTTAAAGCAACTACGTAGCTGATCAACTTTTTAACGGGAAGAGAAAGGAAAAAAAAAAAGAAGGCGGCCTGTGCGTGCATGCATGCTTGTGTGTGAGCGAAGAGCAAGTTTCCCTCATCAATTTCTTTTCTTACTGTTTGTTTGTTTTTTCATTTTCTTTCATGATATAACACACTGTGTAATGTGGATAAATGTGGTTACGAAGCTGGGCATGGCGGTATTGTGGTTTTGGATTCCTGACGCTGCTCATATTTTGTGCTTTTGGAATGTTTATTTTAATTTAAGTCAACGTCGAAATGACATTTGGTCTCAGTTTGTGTTTTGTTGTTATGAATGAAAAAGTCGTTGTGTTTCGAATATTTGAGTACCTGTATTCCGTGGTCTGACTGACTTCGATAAATTGACCTTTGTCTCATTTGTATTTGAGTTCTGCTACACTCACAGTCATACCCACGGGTGGGTCATCGGTGGCCCACCCACCAATATGTTTGTGCCCCCCACTTGAGGCACGGATCTCTAAATATAAACATTTTTGTATTTAATTCCATGTGGCCCCCTTAAGACTTACAGTAGGTCTGGAGAACGGGTCTGCCTACATTGTACTACTGTATACATAGTATCGCATCCACAACAACAACATCTGCCTGATTGCTTTTGCAAGAGAAATTGAGACAATTTTTATGTAAATGAGTGACAAGTTTTTTTTTGTTTTTTTTTATGTCTGCAGCTCATTTTAAACCACAAAAATGTTGGATGATGCATCTTCAAAAAGATAATTCATCATGAAACAATAGACCAAACTCATTTGGGATTTGGAACCTAAAAACAAGATACACATTTGTTGCTGAATTTTGACAGCAAAAATGGGTCAGGATGTCCAGTATTTAATTTGGGTCCACATCTACATTAACATTATACTATATGGGTTTAAGACTGAAAAAAGGTGCTTCACACCACAACTCCCCAGGTTTTCTTTTATTTTTGTTCCAGAAACATTTCCTTTCACCGATTTAAGCAGGAGCACTACGAATTTCCACATAGGTCATTTAACCCCAAAACCGACCCCACGTCACCCCCCACT
>NW_017806272.1:0-77500 GCF_001891065.2 Hippocampus comes | reverse complement strand
GAGCTGACAAAAGTAATAATCAATTTCCAAAATGACTGAAAATCAGCCAATGAAAATCAGATGTGGCTTTTGAATTGTGGTTTCAAAAGAATCAAACAACACAAATAAAACAGGCCTGCACAAAACTGATGGTATCCATCATTCAATATTTTGCGGCATAACTTTTTCAGGCAGTCAAAAAAATTCTGTAACTATCAGTAAGACGTCTGCACCAACAGGTATTTGGGCCTACTACTTGTGAGCACAATGCTCCAGTTGTCTCGGGTTTGAAAGATGCCTTCTCCAGATGGTAGAGTTTAAATAGGGTAGTTGGGTAGATTGTCCATAAATTTGTTCTTAGCCATTTTGGAGTGTTTTTAGCTGAGTTGCTTGGGATCATTATCATGTCGGAAGACCCGTGAGCAAGCCGCAGGACACATGGCATTATATTTTCCTCCTTGATAGTCTTGATTTCACTTTACCCTACACAGATTCATAACAGCCTGTGTGAGATATAGCAAAGCAGCCCCAGAACATAATCAAGCCATCTCAATGTTTCATTGTCGGGACAGTGTTATTTTTTTATTTATTGCTTTGTTTTTGCATCTGTAAAGATGGACTTGATGTGCTTTGCCAAGAGGGTCCTATTTTGTCTTAATCTGTCCAAATCTCCCAAAAGCTTTGTGGTTTCATAGTAGGCATTGTGGCAAATTCCAGTCATGACTTTTTTTAATGATTTGGTTTCAGCAATAATGTCCCTGTTGGGCATTTCCCATGAAGTGGACTTTTGCTGAAGATATGACAGATGGCGTAGTCTGATACCGATGTGACTTGACCTTGGATTTCACCCTTAATTTCTTTGGAGGTTATTCTGGGCTCCTTGGTCACCAGTCATATTAGACATCTCTTCAATTTGTCCTACCTACAGTCCCATGGGCATTAAACTTCCATATCATGCGTGCAACTCTTGTCACAGTCTTCATAGCCTGTTCACCTTTAACATGTTTGCCTTCCTAATCTCCTGAGACATTTCCCTCTTTTGCTTTCTTTGGCCTGTGCTTAGCTTTCGACATACCATGTTACCAAACAGCACGCTGACTGTTTATTATCTAATAGGCAAACTGACAAGTTGAAAGACACCCGTGATGCTAATTAGAGGGAGCACCTTACTTAGTTTGACGTGCCTACGCTCAAACCATTTTCAATTTTTTCCATCAATTTTGTCCAGGCCTTTTTCATTACATTTTGATGCTTCTGGGTTTTTTTTTCCATCAACAGAGGAGTGCTGGAAATTTTGTCTGTGTGTAGATTTTGAAGTTGGACTTGCTTGAAGGTCCAGAAAAGAAAGACCGTATAGGTCAATGATAGTTACACGGCTGAGAGGCGTGAAGACAAAGAGGGGCGGGTTCTGCGCATGTGTTTGCCTGCTTCTCAAATAAGTGCGAGTGCACGGAGGCAAAACAGACGAAGCAAGCCTGCCTGAACCTCTGGTAATCAGGCCAGGAGACCCCTGTCCTATCTTAAAAAAAAAGCGCTACCCCGTGACAACAGCTGGTTGCCGTCAGGATGAAGCTGTCCCTGTTGTTTTTATGTGTTCTTCATCTGGCCTTTGTCAGCGGAGGGCTTCTCACCAGCAATGATCTCCAGAGTGGCAGCAGCAATTTCACAAAGATCTCCAGGAGGGCAGGTGAGACGGCGCCACAAGCCAGATTGTTTTTTTTCCCCTTCACTTTATTGAGTTTCGTGTCATTATACAAGTAAAGCAGAGTAGCTATGAATTAAACCTTGGGTTGTCTCAATCAATAGAACCTACAGCCCTTGGCCCAAATATTGCCCATGAGATCATTGTATCTGGTCTACCCTGCAATTCTAAAAATAAATTCAACCTCAATGGAGCTGTTATTCTCATAAATAAAATAGATGTATTTTTTCATAACTTTAATGTGACCCTTGAAGTTCTTTGTAAAAAAAAAAAAAAAAAAAAAAAACCAAAACAAAACAAAACAAAACATGCATCCTGTAGACCTGGAGATGGTAGTCAGATAATCCTGGCCAGCCAAGGACAATTGGTGGGATTGCAGGAGACTGCGCTCGTGGAGCCCCGCAACACAGTCACCTCGTTGGCCACCCGGGTTGAGGAGTTGTTCACCCACGTCGAGCAGCTGGGCACCCGAGGGATGCTTCCCTCGGATCCCCGTGCTGTCACCATTGGGGTGTGTCCACCTCCTGTAGAACCCAACCTAGCATCTTCGACGTGCAACCAGCCACTTTTTTTTTTTCCTTGATAATGCACAGATGGCGGACTAGTTCTTGGGCTTTGGCGGTGAGCAAGGCGCAACCTGAGCTCCGGTCTTCCTTCCCGGATTTCCACCACCCGGTCTGTGGAAAGGAGGCCTGGGGACAATTGCGAGACTGTATGTGGAGTAGTTAGTCAGTTGTTCCGGATATTAGCAGCGGAAAGAGTGTTTGACAAAAATATTACAAGTACAGTTAAACTAGTTAGCAAATGCAAATGCATGTTCAGTTAAAAGATTTCAGTGATATCTTTTTTTTTAAATTTAGGGGCTTGGTCTATATACTGTTCATATTCAGTAAGTCGATCCTCATTTTAAATTGATAATTTTGCTCTAGCAAAATCTTTTTTTTTTTTTTTTTTTTAAATCAGTCCTCTTCAGCTGCTCAGTCACAAAGAATGATGGATCTGTATGCATTTTAATGCCAGAACAGTTTTTCTGCTCCAGCAACATAACTGATGGCAGGAGGAGTTCATTATGCATGCCTGCACCTCAATGCAAATGTGATTTGCAGGTATCTGGAAAATCTTCACCTGAATCCATGGGCTTCATGTTGACTGAAAAGCAGATGTCCACATTTGCTTTGGGTGATCTGTCCACCTCAAATGTCAGACTGTCGTAATTCACCTTAATGTTTTATTGGGAAAAACTAACTACGCATTAAAGGTGCACGTGCAAAAAGGTGAACCGCGACTACACTCACTCCTGTAATCCAATTTTTTTCACAAGTCAAATTGAAAAGCCTCCAGCACATCCATCGTTCTCATAGGATAGAAAGTGGGTGGATGTTAAATTTCAAAGAACCAGAGTCGCATTGTGATTTAAGGTTTGACCTGAGCAAATGTTTCGAGAGAGCTGTTCCTACATCTGATCAGACATGGAACGTTCTATGATGTGGTTTGGGTTTGTGCAGTACATACTGTACAAAATTACTTCAACCGTTTACAATGTGGCTGGTCTGGGGAGGCTGTTACAGCTACCTCAGCGTGAAATGGGAGGAAAACCATGAGCAGTAGGCACACAATTCCATTTTGATAATAGCAATTTGAAGGTTTTAGTTCTGTGTGATAAAGCAGACACAGGACGATGTGTGATTATGGGCTATGAAAACAAAACAAAAACATTTTGGTGCAGATCCAGGAGCTTTTGCAAAAGAACTTGAGCTGGAGAACTTAATTTGCATCATCACCTTTTTTTCCTTCCTTGGACATGCACATCCCCTCCACAAAACTTTCTAGAAATTGATTGAAATTTTGTCAGAACTGTGCAATCCCACTTGCACACACAGGGAACCCGCGAGTTGTTTGTGGCCTTGTGAAAAGAAGTGTAACATTCGAGCCACCACTTCAATCTGGCCCGGAACACCCATAGACATGATTGTTAACAGTTTTGCACTCGCAGAGGTCTGCACCATCTGGTTGCTCTTGTTTTGGCAGACATGGTTGTGAGAATGAACTTTTTCTCATCTGTTACACATCCAAGAAAAGTCAAGATTTATAATGCCAACGAGGCCCTCTAGTGAACACAAAAGGAAGTGATTGAAAACGTGTCTGGGGACACCATGTATTGTCATTAGTCAAACTCACGCGCGCGCGCACACACACACACACACACACACACACACACACACACACACACACACACACACACACACACACACGCACACACACACACTATTGTAAAATACGTGCCTTGGCTCAGTCACAGTTGGAAAACATTCAAGTTATTTTAAAGTTGCCTTTTGATGGAACTGTATCCATACAGTAGGCATCTGCAAGAATTAGAAAAAATAACTTCTGATTTTCTCTGAATAGGCAATTTTCCAAGCAGATACCGAACACTGTTTGCAAGAAGAGAGCAATATGAACAACAGAAGCTTCTGATGATGGTAAGTTGGTAAGAATGTATTATTATTATTATTATCATTGTTGGTATCATCTGTTCCAAGTTGCTGGTTGACTCGTTCATATTTTGAACAACCCCCTATACTCTACTATACTGTATGGTAATATTATTGTGCGTGTCAAACTAATTTTTTTTCAAGGGCAACGTTGTAGTTAGTTTCCCTCAAAGGGCCTTAATGACTGTGAAACCATATACCGTAATTGTATACAATAGAGTAATTGCTTCATCGTGTTATTAAATTTGGCCAACAAATTGATGGATAACAAGCTTCAAAGTGTAGAAATCAAGGCCTGTTTGACGATGTTCCAAAGTGTTTTAAAAAGAGGGGTGAAAACAAAATATGACACTATTTGCAATTTTTTTTAAAAGAGATTTTATTGACAAACATGAAATAAACACATGATTTGCTGTTTGGCTTGTGGGCCACATATGGCCCCAGGGCCTTGAATTTGAAACTTGTGTCATACTAAAGGAATGATCATATTTTTAACTTTATAAAAGTCGATTTTCGATGCCTACTTTTCATCAATGGTTGTTTTTCTTTTCTGGTGACCCCTCAGAGGCCGAAAAAAGTGCCTGTTCCTTCCAAGGACTCCCCTACCAAGGCACCACCAAAACCTGCTTCTGCCACGTGTTCCCAGCTGGGACAAAGTTGTTTGCCACATCAAGGCTGCTGTGTGCCGTGTTCCACCTGCCACTGCCACTTCTTCAAAGCCATCTGCTTCTGCAGAAGGATAAATATGCAATGCACCAAAAATACCTAAAAAAAAAAAAAAAAAAAGTACATCTGCCACCATTATGTTCATGCAGACGTAACTCATCTTCACTTTGAAGGACTTAAAAAGGCAACCGCTGGCACAGCATTATATGCTTTCAAGAACTAGGGGGATGAATTTGAACAACAATGCTATTAAACTACTATCAATATTTTTTTATACTTTTGTTAAAATGTACGTCATTTTGTAATATTGTATGCAGGGGCACCATTAGGGGGAGTCAAGTGATGATGATTGTAAGGGCCCTTGACTGACAGGGGCCCCAGAAAATTGAATTTTCAGATGCGGATGTGGACTCCACTCTAACTCCCTGGCGGGGCAACTGATTTTATGCTAACGTGCTAGTAGATAGATATCATTCTGCTACTGTAGTGTTCTCGGTTTTGTTATATATATATATATATATATATTGTTTCCTTTCTATCAGTCTTAAATGCATTATCTGCACACACACACACACACACACACACACACACACACACACACACACACACACACTTGTCAAAGCAACCCTAAAATGTGGGTCAAATCTGGCCTTCAAATATGGTAAGGTGAAACGTTGGCTTTGTGCTCAAGATACAGCAATACAAGTATGGCTTTTCCGCCATCTTCTGACGTCTTGATAAAGAACTGTGTTGAAGTGAATTTAAACAAAATGATTTTTTGTTTCTCTTTTTTATCATCTTGTGACATCTATAGACAATAATTACACTTTTTGGGGAGTGCATTAGTTGACACCATGGCTTGGACTCCATGTACTTTTCTGCTCATTTTCTTCTCTTAACAGCCATTGTGGAAGCTAGCCCAAAAAGCAAAGAAAATACACATGCCGAGTTAATCTACAGGTTCATAGTGAACTGAGCTATAGCACAGTAATGACAATCCTTCTTTGCAAAAGCCAATGAATTGAGGCAAGTCACATAATACTGAGAGATGAGGTCATTTATTTTTCTATCTCTCACTTTTCATGTGAGATTAATTGAAAGCTTACAGTAAATAAACCCATAAACCACACAATAATGTCAATAAGTCTCATGAATCTTAATCAAAGTCGAGCTCACAATAAGAAAACAGTTTATAGTTGCTCTAAACTCTACCACAGGTTCTTAGACGTGTTGAATTGCATGTTTTTATTGTTTCAGTACTGTATTTCTTTGGGGCCTGACTCCATAGCGGATTATTTTGGCAGGACTGGCCATAATGTACTGTTAAAAAAAATAAGACCATTTGCATGTGTGCATTTGTGTACCAATGCATGGGCGATGGCGCAATATAATAGATACGGAATTAATGCTGAAAAGGGCCAAGGTTGGCACTGACAAGTAGTTACACGAGGGTCTGCGTTGTGCACTGTAACATTCGCGCACACAAGCAACATAGTTCAATTGTGTCGAGCACGGTAAAAGTCCATGAGTTTATGCAATCTCGTGCATAAATATACTGCAAAGGTACTAGTTCCGAGTGCAACGTCTGTCCCGTTATTACACAGCGATTTTGTTTCAGGGGGTGGCGTGTTCGTCGCCGCTCAAGTGTATTTTTTTTTCTTCTCCCCCTCCCTGCTTGGTGTTTTCTGTACTGGGATGGCGAAAGATCCGGACAAGATTGGAGGCCTTTACCCTTAACAGGACTGACTGATAGGGAGTCACTGACGCCGAAACAGCCCGTGGGAAAGGAGAGGCAAACAGACAAGGTATCGACAAACGCTGAGGCCTACGATGGAATCGTCATGACTAAATGACGATCGTAAAATGTTTTCCACATATCCAACAAACGGTTCTGTACGATGGCGGACGATTAGCAAATGCTGCTAAAGTTTGCTATCAAGCCGGCCAGCTGACTCGGCTTTGTGAGTAATGTCAGCATTGTGTGTTAACCCGTGTGTAAGATGCGGGCATATATTGTAACACAAATAGAACCCGTTGACCGGGGTGGTCAACTGTATAGAAGCAGAATGAAACTGTTTTCTTGTAACGTTAGCTAGCTATGCAGCTAACTTGACAGTTAGCAAGCTAGCTTGGTGACTTTAGCTTTTGGCTGCCGAACATTATCCTGTCGTTCGCAAGCCTTATCTGACAGATAAAAATGTGACAGTTGCAGTTCAATCATGGATTTAGATTTGCAGTGAACCACACGATGTCTGGTAAAATGAGCTTTTAAGTCTGGTAAACTTCCTTGAGATACCACTAGCAAGACAGTACATGTCCAAAGATAGTAAGTGGTGTTAACGTCATTGTTTTGAAATCTCACCAAGGTGTTATACTTCTAAAATCAACACAGGGATGAGCTGTGCAGAACAAGATGACATGAACGGTTGATGGTTATAATCTGGCTTTTAATAGCTGAGTCAATGACACTAAAAACTAAGACAAGGCAGGCGTGCTGTTTGAAGAGCAATCCTGTGAGGTAGAGTATGACAACCTGCAATGATAGTGACATTATAGAGAGGTTGCACACTCTGTACTTAATGCTGACTTCATATTGTTATTCAGACCCTAGACTAGTTAAGACCAAATCAACAAGAACTCCAATGGGTGTAGTCAAATAAAAGGAGTCCATTTTGCCTCAATTTCTTCAGGACACAATTAATTAGCAATGCAACTGAAAGCCGAAAGCACTAGCACAGCCAATGAAAATATATACTGTCAGCTGATCAGCTGTCCAACACGTTTACATAACCATCATTTGACAGCCGCTGAAACCAGCCTTTTTTATGATGTACAGACCTGCACTCTTGTGCGAATGACTCATAGGCTCATTGTTCTACCCTTCGAGTTCTTCAGTATGCAGAAAAAAGCAGATAAGCAATCATTCTACCTTACGCTAGTTTCATTGTCCGGGGTAATTTCATCTTTCTCCAGTGATGGGTTCTGGGTTGTGGCTGATCCACACTGTAGTCACTGTAGTTTGAGGTCAACAGTGCCAGTAAGTTTGTCTTCCAGGGTGTCTCTATTCAGTAATTGCTGCATTTATCTTTAATTCCTGAATAGTTGACTAGTTCCTGCTGCTGAAAAAAAAAATCTCACCATTAGCTGCCACAAGCCATGCTTTATTTTAGGGATGCTATGGGCCAAGTGATAAGTGGCACCAGTTTTCCTCTAAACATGGCATCTGGCTTACATGCCAAAGGGTTCAGCTTTTGTCTCAGCAGACGAGCCAGGTTGATCTCTCATGGTCTACAGTCCTTCAGGGGACTTTTGGCAAACTCCAGGCAGCCAGTCATATGCATTTTACTAAGATGTTGCAACTCCCTGGCTAGCCTAACGTACAGATCTGATTGGTGGATTGTTGCTATGAGTGTTGTCCTTTTTGAAGGCTCGCCACTTTCCACAGAGGAAAGCTGGAGCTGTGACAGAGTGACCGTTGGGTTCTTGGTCACCTCCCTTGGCACTTTTCAACCGATGGCGCAGTGTAGGTGGGGCAGCTGTCGACGGTGTCCTAATGGTTCATGACTTCTTCCATTTATAGATGATGGAGGCCACTGTGCTCAGTGGGAGCTCCAAAGCAGCAGACATTTTTCTGCACCCTTCGCCATGTGTATGACCTGAGACAAGTCCAAGGTCTACAGACGATTCATTTAACTTCACGCTTAGATTTTGGGCCGACGTGCATATTTTTCATCTTCACAGAGCACATGTTATCCATTTTTGTGTCTTCGTCGAGTGTTGTAATTTGAATTACATTTTTTTTTCTTTCAGATCATGGGACACGGAGTGGACTAAACTGGAAAATCAAATAACACACGCTAACTGTAAGTATTCTTAAAGAATGCAGGACAAAAACAAAAAAACAACGATATATGCATCAATGGCTGTCGTCCACAATGCCATGACCTGATTTGTAAAACTCTTCCACTGATACAATTTCAATTACACTTCGTCGTGACACAAGATAATGTATCACTGGCACTGTATCTTTATTCTGTCTAGTTAAACATTGCTTTTCCAGGAAAGGCAGCTGAGTGCAGTTTCTCATTTGCAGTGCCGACCTGGCTAAATGTTACCAAAAATCATATCGCATAGGTGCCAGTGCTGGAGATTCATATTCCCCAGTAGGTTAAAGAATGGAACCTTCCCAGAGTGAAACACTTTGGTTTGAACTGTAGTCATTCATTTTGTCATGGGAGACTTCAGATTTGTCAAAATGACAAACTCCACTACGTATTTTTTTCCCCCGTTTTTGTGTGTGTGTGTGGTTCCGCAATCGAAGTGAAACAATGGTCGCAAAGTGTTATGAAATAGAACTGGAAATTGCGACGGAGGAACTTGACTGGCTGCTCAGCACAGTATGGGCGAGACAATGAATGAAACATCAAGTACATACTCACAATAATTTGATCATTTTATTATTGGTGACCTCAAATAACAGGGCAGCTTGTTCAACTTTGGAGACTCCACTGTATATTTTGTTTGTGCAGAATATTTCAAAAATATATTTTTAGTGTTTAGAACAATATTACAGATGACTACGGGTGCTGGTATGGCTTATGTATTTGCAAAAGCATTGAAACATTGATCAAACTTGATAAAATAAACACACAAGAAAATACAGATATGCGGTGTAATATTCTGTGGCCTTCTACTATTTTGTTCATTTAATCTGAATTGTAATGCAAATCAACATGACAGTTTGGGTTATGTAATATTTTAAGTATAAAAAAAGTTGAAAGTGAAGAATAGGTTTAATTGAATGCAGATAATGAAAAAACTCAATTTGTATAATTACAATGTATTGATGTAATTGTGCATGTAATATATGCTCAGCCTGTGTGTGTTGGTTTGAGGTTTCCCACTGTGGTGTAGGACATGGCCACAGCCTCGCTCAGAGCAGAGTCAAGCCCTAACTACAGAGGAACATCACAGCTCCATGCAGTTGGTGAGTCCAATTTATGTACCGGACGAGATACATTCAGTGCTTGTGGGGATAACATAAATGAGTAGCTAGATCATGACTGTCGAGTCCAGATTGCCTTACGTATGCATTACAACGCTGCTGCCATGAGATTTGTGGAGTGGTGGATCGCTCCCAACCACTATTTCACAATAATGAGCATGAAGCCAAATCCATGTTACTGATCGTGCCTGTGTAATTCCTAACGCCTGTACGTGTTGGGTAATTGCTAACCTCCATGTTTTCCAAAACAAAGGTAAATTGCTTCTGTCTGTGTCCTCCCAATAGTTTCCTGTGCCAAAATCAAGAGGAAGAAAAGCTTATTTGGAGTTGCCATTTACGTGGAGGTGACAGCAGAGGGGGAGTCGCATCGCACAGCGAAGTCCCACAGCTCATCTAGTCCTAAATGGGATGAAAGGCTTACTCTGTAAGAGGCAACACATTTTCCCTCATGTGCTAATCATTGGATAGTTCATGTCTCAACTTTTTATCCAACATTTTGAGTGTAACTGTAAATCTTATGTGTCTTTAAACCAATAGGAATGTAACACCACGCAGCCAGGTGGACTTCAAAGTATGGAGTCACCACACCTTGAAAGCCGACGCCCTGCTAGGCAAAGCCTCGCTGGACCTGATAGAAACCTTGGAGCAGCATGAAAGAAAATGTATGATTCAAAAGACAATATTTCCAAACACATCCACGCTATATTAGTGAAGCTGTGTTCGCCATCGCTCCCATGCCGCTTGCAACTTCACTTTGTCTCCGGCCACTGTCGGCGGACCCCTTTCTTTGTACAATACAGAAATCTATTGCATGTTGGTTGGTTCTTAACCCATTCCTTTTTGTTGGCTGCACAGTGGAGAATGTGAAGGAGGTGCTGAAGCTGAGTGTGGAGCACAAGGGCATTTTGGTGCCTGCGGGGGAGCTGACGGTCTACCTGGATGGTCTTACTGTGAGCGATCATGAGGAACTGGCACCATTAACCAATGGGAATACAGCAAATGGCACGAGTAAGATCATCATTTTCTTTTGCCACTTCTGATTTCATGATCCACTTGTGAAATGTAAGCAAAAAAAAAGTACAAAAAAAAGGAAGGGTAATATACTGTAGGCCATGAACATTTTGCCTGTCACATCCATTATAGGTTGATAAAAAGTGAATTCAATTACATTCTGTTGTTGTGACAAGCATCCAGTATTTCTTGGCAGAGTCAGTGAGGAAAGCATCCTTTCCGACAAGATAAGCCCTCGGTGTGCTTACCTTTTAATGTCATTTTTTTCCCCCCACTTCTGATAAATCTAGTCCTGTGTCAGCACCCTCATTAATGTTTTCTGGGAGATCACATGCACACTCCTCCCACGCATTTGCCCTCAAATTGTCAATAACGTCCTCCACACCTCCCCAGAAGTCCAGCAGAATGGCGACGCCTTCCACGAAAATGCAGAATCCTCTTCCTCTTCATCAAGGGCTGCCAACAGGTAAAAGCTTTTCAGTAAACGGTTTCAGATTTCCATCCATAAATCACATGACCACCAAATATTTTTAAAATGACCAGAGATCAAATTTTGTCTTTATTAGGGAAAAAATGCTCAAAGTACAAATTTGTTTACAATCGTCCAGCCAGATATGCAGATGCAAGGTCACTAAACTAACTACATGAAAAATATCGTGTAGCAACAACAAAATAACTGAAGACACTTGTGCAGCTGAGCTTCATCATGTGGATGTGACAAGGCTCTGTCGTCTAATGAATATCATCACCTCCGGCAGTGAGCCTATAGCCAGTGTTGTGCAAAACATGCCGTCTTGTTGTGAGCACATTGCTTGTCGTCTTGCCCTGAACCTTATCCTAACATCCCAATTTCATTCTGTTATTTTTTTTTCCTTCCCACAATTGGTTTTCATTATCTGCATTACAAAAGTCTTAGTTTTTGAAGGGTTAATCAGATATAGTGTTTATAAATGCCCTCACCTGATGAGGTCGATTTGCTTCCACCTGCAGCACAGTGAATGGGACAGACCTGGGCCCGCGCTCAGCTTCCTGTTCAGCCTCGAATGGATTGAATAGTCAGGTGCCTTCCAGTTCCTGTAGCCCGGCCCTCGGTCACATCATCAATGGCGATGTCACTCCCAACTCCACACCGAGCCACCAACCCTCAGATAGTGATACGGAGAGTAGGACTCGTGAGTATAAGCTTTACCTTGCACTTGACAGTATCTGAACAACAGTCCCTACGCCTGTTTAGTGCATCATGGCATCATTTTGTGAATCCACTGGTGTTTCCGGTGTAACTAATGAATGCATATTGTTGTTTTGTATTCAAATGCATGCTTATTTAACGTTTGAGCTTTTTGTTCATACTGCTCGTGCTTTCAGATAATTTTATTATACTGTATCTGTTGCTGTATCATAATTTTCAAGTGACAAAATGTACAATGCTCAACACAAATGAATCCCACTTTTAAAAATATGCACTATGTCCATTTCTCAGTGATGGCTAATCACATTAGAAAATAACGATTATGAAATGAACTTTAAGGGTTTTTTTTTTGTTTGTTTTTTAACAAATCGGGTCATCATTTGATGTGACAGGTGATGCGTTGCCTCAAGCAGAAAACGATGAAGACTGTGCTCCAGATGCTCTTCTCCCAGAGTCCGATACAGCTCCAAATGAGACTGCTCAGCCGCCACCAACACAGGCTCCAACCTTGTCTTCTGCTGCCAAGCCGAATGACGGTGTTGTTGCCGCTGATGCCGCCGCTACTGCTGCCTCTTCCGCGTGCACTTCCTCAGCACACGGTGCTACCGCCATCCCGACGTCCTCATCATCAGTGTCCGCCTCCCCAACACCGGGAGAAACAAATGCGTCAGCTGAGAGTGGGAGCAGTAGCAGCGCTGCAACAGTAACTACCGATGGGGCCAAACCCAGACAACAGGCCCCTGCAGCTGGGGCCCCAGATCCTCTTCCACCGGGGTAAAACAAACAAACAAAACCATTTTTTCATATTCCAAATACCATTATCATGTCATCATTGTACTGACTCTAAGAACTCGTTGTAATTCCCATTTTATTTTATCTTCAGAATCTTTCTGAAAACATTCTTTCAAATAAGGGCCCTTGTCATCAACCACATGATTATGCCTCACAGGTGGGAGCAGAGAAAAGACCCTCATGGAAGAACATATTACGTAGACCACAACACAAGAACTACGACCTGGGAAAGACCACAACCACTTCCACCGGGGTGAGCTTGAATTTCGTTGTTTTCTAGCCTCAGCCCACTTAGGGTAATTGGAAGTGAATTCAGTGGGTCGGGAAAAGAACCTCTGATGCTCCTTTGAAAACCAGACCAAGTGTTCTATGCACCCATGTCTACTTTTGCGGTATGTATGTGGAAATTACATACAAATGTAGTTCACATTGCTCTTATTGATGGATAATGTTTGAAAATAAAAGTATCAATATCAAACCCATCTCTTAAATGGGGGACTGACAGACTGTTTCCCCCTCTCTTTCTCATTTGTCTATTAGATGGGAGCGCCGTGTCGATGACCGAGGCAGGATCTATTACGTGGACCATAACACCCGAACCACCACGTGGCAGCGTCCCACAATGGAGTCAGTACGGAATTTTGAGCAGTGGCAGAGTCAGCGCAGCCAGCTGCAGGGAGCTATGCACCAGTTTAACCAGAGATACCTCTACTCTGTAAGAATATTATCACCCCATTTCATGCATCAGCTTATCTCGTTCCTCCAGCATTAGAATTACACTTGCCTATCCCAAAGACATTTCAAAGTAAAACCTTTGGCTTCACCAAGTTCAATTTTCATAAATGGACGTGCGTCTACATTCCTCATTTTAGGCATCCATGATGTCTGCTGAGAACGATCCACTAGGCCCACTACCTCCTGGTTGGGGTGAGTTCACATTCTGTTTGACTCAAGAGGCTGGATATACTGCATGGGTTGACAGTTTGAAGCTTTTGTATATATTTACAGATGTATTTTAGAATAGCTTTACAGCGCATACTTGTTATCAGTGGGTTGTCATTGCAAACTTCACTCTTGATTCTATTATTCTATTTCTGTTGTTTACAGGCCACGGGAGATGCATTTGTGTCCCTTTTTAAGATTCTATCCGATTTTATTTTCTTAAATGTTTCTAGAGAGGCGTGTGGACTCCAATGACAGAGTATACTTTGTCAACCACAACACCAAGACAACACAGTGGGAGGACCCCCGAACCCAAGGGTGAGCTAAGACGAAATGGGATGTCTAACACATGAAATGTTGCGAAAAGAAGGTCCGAATATCAATTTGCCAACAATTGGGAAAATATTGAAAAATGTTCAGTTAAACTTGAGAGTCACACCAAAATATTGATTCAAACATGAAATCTAAACAATTTTTGTATGCGTTTCAGGCTACAGAATGAGGACCCTCTCCCTGAGGGTTGGGAGATCCGCTACACAAGGGAAGGTGTTCGATACTTTGTCGATCATAACACCAGAACGACGACATTTAGCGACCCCCGCACTGGAAAGTCCTCTGTGTAAGACTAAAAAAAAAAATACTTGCACATTTATTTTAAATGTAGTCTAAAATGTAATCTTTAATGGACAATCTTTATTAGTCAGATCTTATTTGTCAGTTCATCATGCATGTAATTGATTTGCACAATTTATTAGTGACTCTATAGAGAGGAAGACATATGGCTGAATTTCCTGGCAAAAGCCAGGAAACTGTTTGGCACATGTGTCCCATTAATGTCACAACATTGTGATAGAAGCACCTACTCATTCCATGTAAAAGTAAAATCTGCCACTCCACTTAACTTTTTGTCTTTGTGTGTGTTCAGCACCAAAGGTCCACAAATTGCATACGAGCGCAGCTTCCGGTGGAAACTTGCCCATTTTCGCTACCTGTGCCAGGTCTGTGCATGTATGCTTTTCCTTTTTCCAGCTTGCCTTTTGAAAACTATATTATGCATTTTCAATTCATATTTTATTTGTACTCAGTCAAATGCCCTCCCGAGCCATGTGAAGATCACCGTCTCCAGACAGACGTTGTTTGAAGACTCATTCCAGCAGGTAAATGGATTGTTGCTTCAGTGTTGTCATCGGTGTTAAAGCACACACACACAGTCAAAAGATATACAGCCCTTTACCAATGCTACTTGATCAGAGTGTCTTTTTGTTTTTATTTTGTATATTTTTTAGATTATGGCCCTGAAACCTTACGACTTGAGGCGGAGACTTTACGTCATTTTCCGAGGCGAGGAGGGTCTTGATTATGGCGGCTTAGCCCGGTAATACATGAAAATGAATGCTATAAGCTGCATCACTGAAACCCTCTGAAACCTGAAATTTATTCACTTGTTTTTCTTGCCATCTTGTCCTTTTCTTCATCTCCTTCTTTCTCGACAGGGAGTGGTTCTTCTTGTTGTCGCATGAGGTGCTGAACCCCATGTACTGTCTGTTTGAGTACGCCGGCAAGAGCAACTACTGCCTGCAGATCAACCCAGCTTCTGCAATCAACCCGGACCACCTCTCATATTTCTGCTTCATCGGCAGATTTATTGCAATGGTATGCTGGCAAAACCCCTCTCTCACTGCAATATTAATGGCCTACAGTGCACGATTGAAATGTGTTTTGATAGTCTACATCTTAACTTCAACAGATATAATTTGTTAGACTGTGGTGTAGAGCTGCAGTCATTCATCAACAACTAATGGATGATCAGATATTAATAATTATTTTTCAAAAAAACGATTATTGATTTAGAGACCTTCTTTAACTCATTGTCCAAATCCTCAGAATTTCTGCCTTTCAACAGTAAATATTGTCAGAGTTGTGATGTCTTCCATGAAAGCCAACTAAATATATTTGTCCTGAACATGAGGAGGAGCCTTTGAAAGTGTCGAAGGTCTTTCTAGAATTTGGAAACCACGTGCGGTGAAGTCGCGCCGGAAGTGACATAATGTGGCCGAAAATGCGGCCTGTGAATTTGGACACAGCTTGCGTTTCTTCCCAAGCCAGTACAATATGCAGAAAATAGGTTATAAAATTACCATATGCTGCTTTTGAGACTTCTGTTGAGGTGGAAATAGTCTACTTCAAATTGAAAATGTCAATTATACATGCGCAAAGCTGCTCGGAAGGTCTCAAAACAATGAAGAGGAATACGTGATAGGCCCGGTACACTTTGGACTTCTCACCAGCTAGTTGCAGGGCATCTGTAGACAAGCAACCATTCACGCTCTGTCCATAATTAAACTAAGTGGTGGAACCTAATGCAGGTTTAGTTTATTCGATGGAATCAATTTTATTTCTCTCTGCGCCACAGGCACTTTTTCATGGAAAGTTCATCGACACGGGCTTCTCCCTGCCTTTCTACAAACGAATGCTCAATAAGAAGCTCATCCTCAAAGATTTAGAATCCATCGACCCAGAGTTCTATAACTCGCTTATATGGATCAGGTGAATATTTTGCCGTCATCGATATTGTCTGTTTCCAAAGTATCAAAGGTACTGGAAACCGTGCTCTTACTCTGCATTTTTGTTGTCGTTTTTTAATGTAAAACTGTGTCTTAGGGACAACAACATTGAGGAGTGTGGTCTGGAGATGTATTTCTCAGTGGACATGGAGATCTTGGGCAAAATCACATCCCATGACCTCAAACCTGATGGCACCAATGTCCTTGTCACTGAGGAGAACAAGGAGGAGTACATCAGGTTCTGGCACTGGCTTTTTTTTTCTTTTTTTGTTGAGCAGAAATGTGCCCCCTGATATCAATTTGCATACCCGACATATCGAAATGTGCTCTGTGGCTTGCAGTTTAATGGCAGAGTGGAGGTTCTCCCGTGGAGTTGAAGGTCAAACCAAAGCTTTCCTGGATGGGTTTAATGAGGTGGTTCCACTTCAGTGGCTCCAATATTTTGATGAAAAGGAGCTGGAGGTAAGCCGCATTACTATTCACTGTTTTATCGCAACGCTGTACCCGTGGCGAAACAAACAGAAGGATCAGTTATGATTTGGGGGTGCTTTGTCAAATCTTAAACAGTGAAGTACCAACAATTATGTCCATGTGTGTTTTCTGTCATTTCTGTCCTGTGTGTGTGTGATCCAGGTGATGCTATGTGGCATGCAAGAGGTGGACTTACAGGACTGGCAGAGGAACACGGTGTATCGCCACTATACCAGGAACAGTAAACAGATCATCTGGTTCTGGCAGGTACTGTCACATAAACAACACACATGCCATCCAGATGTGGAGAAGCATATTTTTCTCGCACGCAGCTTATGAAGGAGGCATAAAAAGAAAGCTGCAAACACATGACAACACTTGAAGCAAATGTTCTCTTTTCTGTCCAGAAGTATTTTGACACCTCTCCAGACTCTGACGTATCTGTGTTCCCTAAGTAGCTGTTATTGCTTTACTTGCCTTTGTCTCGCGGGTAGCATGTACATAAAATTGGGTGGTTGGAGTTGCACTAGCTAGCCAAGTACTTTTTATTTTCTAATCAAACTATTAGAGTTGTACCAACCGCCGTCAGGTTCTGTGTTAGAGTGGATCAAAATGATTCTCTGATTTCTTGACAGAATTGAACAATTTTTTAGTTTTATAATCGTTACATCTAGTAGAAATTGAAACAGTGCATTATAACTACTGTTTTTGTTTTCAAACTTTAATATGCGCCCAACTTGACGCATAACTTAACAGGAAGCTTAACTGGCTTTGCTGTTGCTTTGTGTAACTGTTAATTCTTTATGGAACAGTCTGTCAAAACTTAGTTGTTGAAATACACAGGCAACAAATAACATAAACAAGAATAAATCACCAAAAACAAAAAAACATGCCAGGGGCCACCAACTTGGAAAATGTATAACAGTACAAATGATGGGTGTGTATTCTCCCTTCTTTCCCTGCATGCAGCTTGTGAAAGAAGTAGACAACGAAGTGCGTCTGCGCCTCATGCAGTTTGTCACTGGAACCTGCAGGCTTCCCCTGGGCGGCTTCGCTGAGCTCATGGGTGAGCTGGGCCACACAAAGACTTCTCACATATTGTTCTGTAATTACTTTTTTTTTTTTTTGCCTCCTTGTATTCTTGACCTTGCTTTTCATTGTAGGAAGTAACGGGCCTCAGAAGTTCTGCATTGAGAAGGTTGGCAAGGAAACATGGCTTCCCAGGAGCCACACATGGTGAGTGGAAGGCTCTGACATTTTTTTGTCATTAAGTCATTTGTTCCTCGGATTTCAGAACAAAACTTGAATAATCCCAACTTGAATAGTTCCCCAAATAGATGTGATTCGCTCTTTGTGAGGTCACCTATTTGTAGATATTTGGGGGTAGCATCTTGGTGCCATGGAGCTTTTTTGAAGTCAGGCAAGTAGTGCTTTATCGCCATCTAGTGACAGGTATAGCCATTTATAAATCTCAGATTTTCACAGTCCCTCACACGACTATCATGTAAATGCAGGGGGTCCGCAGTTTATGATTAAGTTCTGTTCCTGCATTGGTGAAGTAAACCAAATTAGTTTGTAAGATGCACCTTGTACGAATTCAGTTTCATCAAACAAGGACCTCTTGTAAAACTACGTCTAGCAACTAGCAAGTCAACCACCTGTAGCTACGTTTGGCATATTCAGTTTTATTAATTCCACTGGCTCGTGAGTGGATTGAGCATTATTGTTCTTAAACTAATCCTCGGGTGACATCGTGTGTCTACAGCTTCAACCGTCTGGACTTGCCCCCTTACAAAAGCTTCGAGCAGCTCAAAGAGAAACTCCTCTTTGCCATCGAGGAAACAGAAGGATTCGGACAAGAATAGACAAAGCGCACCTCCCACGGTTTCCTCCTCCGCCCTCCTCATCACTGATTGTTTGACCGAAATCAATCAAGTAATTGCACAAGATAACCACCGATGTATATAAGCTATTTTTCAGTTTTAACCAAATCTTAATTTGCAGCATTATTCTTGCCGCAGTCTTGTTTTACCAGACCTTTAATATATGGAACTCCCAACAAGAAATATGCAAGCCACCCTAGCTTTTTGATCTTGTTTAAAAATGCAGAAAACACGGATATTTTCAAGATGAAACCCCCTTAAAGCTTTCAAGAAAAGACTGCGTTTTGGGACATGATTTATTGTGAAGCTCTAGTTCTATAGAGCTTTTAAGTAGTAGTAGTAGTCTGGTGCCTGATATCACTTAAACCAACCATCACTCATAATTCATTAAACTGCAGATTTAACAAAAAATGTAAAACACCTGTAAAATGTTTGTGCTTTAAAAAATGGCCTGTACCATTCAGTGAACAAATTAAAATATAATGTTGGTGGATTCAGTTAAAAGTAATTTGGTTGCACCCTTGAAACTACGGTACATTAACAAACAGAGCAGATTAGCTGATAGTGTTCAGCACAGTGGCCTTGTGGTGGGGTTCTGGGTTTGAATCTCAACTAAGCCCCCCCTCCCATGGGGAGTTCTGTGCTTGTCTGCCATTAATTTTTCATTCAAATTGTACAGGATGTTTTATTTTGATTTGCTAACTAAATATTATTCAGGAGAGTGATGTAAGGTTTTTTGGGGGGGTTTTGGGCACTCTACCTTTGTTCCCCCCTGAATGGCTACCTCCAACTGCTGAGGCGAACTGCCATCACATCACACACACACACTTGGCCTCATGTTGAATACAATAGAAAGTACCCATGAAAAACGCTCACTTTCTGGTGACTTATTGAAAGTGTTGCAGGTCCACGATGACATGTTCCTGCCCGCCTCGGCTGCAGTGAGGCGGGATGACATGCTGAGTCATCACTGGGTTAGAACAGAGGTTTTGAAACTTTTTTTTTTCTCCAAGGTTCCGGCGACAAGGTGCTCTAAATTATTTCATTAACTAAAAAAGATGCAGCACTAAAAAAACATAACATTTCAAGTCCAAACGTGTACACATGGAGCACAGACCTTTTCATACCACAAGCATTAAGTGGGTATTTGTTAAGGTTCTCATGGGGAATCTAATCTACATGCTGTGAGTGTGCTTTTGGGCCAGGCTTCAAGCCGTAAATTCTTTTCCTGGCCTCACTTCGAACCCCTTCCCCATACGTTTTATTTTTATGCGTCATTTAGTACCCCACGATGCAAAGAAAACAGTCCAATTGGCTCAAAAGTGACATATGAACTTTGCAATTTGTCGGCAGCCGTGCCCAAAATCCATTCGCTTCCCAAAATTCCACCGCTTGTCCTCACTTCACTTTGAAAAATACAGGTGCTTTTTTTGTTGGGTGGTCTAAATTAAGACTGAAATTTATGTTGGATCAAGATGCTTTTAGTTTTTTTTTTTTTTTTTTTTTTTTAAAGTTGTTTATCCCAGCTCTAGCTTGCGCTGGAAAGGATGGATAATATTACGGAGGAAACGTATTGTATTGTAGCAAAAGGAGCCGACTTTGAAAACTGTGCTTCCTTTTTCGATCGCAGACTTGTAATCGAAGCGAATCCGAAACTGTGTATGTGAATACTCATTGTACAAAGATAATGACAGATAGCATACTTAGATATTATTATAAATCACAGGGCCGCCATTCCAGTGTTGGGAATTCTGTGATGCCTTTTGTTTCATATCAGAAATAGACCGGGAGCGTTTCAGGCGGCCTTCAAGGCAGGAAGCGCTAAGCGTGCCAGCTGCAGCGTAGGCCGTCTGAAAGGCAACCCGACTGTAACATATCGCGTGTAGATACACACTGTAAACAACTACTACACTGTACAGAATGGCCCTTTACCGGTGTATAGAGGATTCATTTTTAAATCAGCTTTCAGCCATTTGAAATGGAGAGATGGATTTATGAGATACAAATAAATACGTGACTGACTCCCTTCCCCGCCATGATTGTGCTTTTATTTTCAAGTTGTGAGGGTGGAAACAAGTGATTTCTATGTCCAAAGCCAATCATAAACTATGTTAACACAAATGGAGAGATGGATTTATGAGATACAAATAAATACGTGAATGACTCCCTTCCCCGCCATGATTGTGCTTTTATTTTCAAGTTGTGAGGACGGCACCTCGTGGAAACGAGTGATTTCTATGTCCAAGGCCAATCATAAACTATGTTAACAATTAGGGGACATTCTCAAAAGGTGCCAGGTTCATCTGAACTTCTTTAACAGGTCAGCGGCTTCTTTATGGACCTGAACAGAACGAAATAGAAAAGGCGCATCGGTACAAAGCGCTCCTCATGTGTAACACAGTAACTCCAGATCGTTTAGTACCTCTTTGTCTTCGTGTGTGCGAGGGGGGTAATCTTTAGCTTTGTTCAGCCATAGCAGAGCTTTCTGCTCATCCTTCATGGCCATGTAGGTCTTCCCCAGCATGAGGAGGTTTTTACTGTAGAAGTTTGGATCCACTTGGAAAAGACAACAACAATAAGGGGTAGCAGTGACCTATTGAAAGCCCCCACACACCCCCTTCTGTTATTCCCCTCCTTAAAGTTAGAGCAGAAAAGCATGTTTTACCTTGTTCAGCTTTCAGGAAGAACTGCAAAGCCTTGAATGAAAAGACTTTTTTTTTTAAACTAAACTTGAACGCATGTTAAAAAAAATAATACCAAGTCTTACCTCCTCATATGTGGATGTGGGAGGTGACGCAAAAATAACTGCTGCCACCTTGCGTTGATACCACGGCAGCTCAGAAAAGGTAAAACACCTGAAGAGATTTTTTTTTTTTTTTAAAAGGGAAGTGGAAGAAAAAGTGTCCTACATCAGTCTAAATATTCACTTCCAAAAATGATTCTGCCAAGCAAATATCACTGTGCTTGCAAATTGGCTTACATACATTTATTGCAAATATTTATATGTATACATAGGAAAACAGAAAAAAAACACCAAATACAAATGATAGGTTAAAGTGATATTTGAGCCTTTTATGGAAACAATAACTTATTATCGTGGGGGGAAAAAATACCATATTAAATGATTCAGCTCTGGAAAAAATAAAGAGAACATAAAAGCACTTGGCTTTTTTTGGAGGGGGCGGGGGTAATTTTGACATTTTTTTTTTTTATTTTCCGCAAATACAAATAGTCATTCATATAATGTATTTGGGAGTTTTTTTTCCTCAAACATATATGGCAACACATCAGTCTGTCAAGCGTAGATTTTATCGCTAGAACAGTCTCAACTAATCTCATAATTGACCAATATGATGAAGATAGGAATATGTTTAGCAAACCTAAAAGCACTGTTCACAATTAACTCAAGTCTTTATGGTTTACCAGGGCACAAAAAAGATCTTACGACTCACCAGTAGCCCAAAATGTGCAAGGATGTTGCATCTTTGGGATTGAGCTCGAGGGCTCTCTAGGACGAAATCAACATTCACAAAATTACATTTTATGTCGTCACAGTATGACTACAGTGGGCTAACTCTCACCTCTAGATGTTCTCGGATTGCAAAAGAATTTCCAATTTTAACCTTGACTCCCTCATACTCCCCCACATCGCTCAGGCATATTGCATACCACTGTGGGATTAAAAAAAAAAAAAAGTGTAAATTTGAGACATATGTTGAAATTGCAATGATGTGAATTATATGGAAGTAGATGCTTGTCAAAATAATGGACATCATTCACACAATTACAAAGCACAAATATCTTCTCGAGTTATCCATACGCGTCATTATCTGCAAGGTATAGATAGCGGTTGTGTAGTTTTCATAATGAAGCCACAAAAAAAAAAAAATGCATGACAAACATGCCTGTGTCTTACTTTGTGTGCTGCAAAACACTTGTCATCTTTCTCCAAGGATTTTTTTGCATATTCAAAGGCCTCATACACCAGCTGTTTCTTCCGTGCCTCCTTGGTGTCGGGCAGCTCAGAAACATCACGGGACACTCTTGCCAGCCTCCACAAGAACTCTGCATTATCGCTGGACACACACACACAAAGCGTACTGAGGGGGACAGTGATGGGTACACAAGCTGGTAAGCAGGTCAGATGTGAAATGTGGCTCCTCACCTGTCTTTGTACTCCAGTAGGAGCTGGTAGAGTTTGTGTGTCTCCGCGCAGCTGTAAAGGTAGTCGGCCTGCTCAAGAACCTCCTCTTCTCAGAACACAAAAATACATCAAACCCCAGTTCGGTATCGTCTTTCTTTATGCTGATTCAGATTCCACAATTATTCATTTCATACTGAATTGTGAACTACCTTTTTCCAAAGCGAGGACCACAACTGAATCATGTACCCTGCGATAAGCTCCATATGTCAGACACGAGAGCGTTGGGAGTCCCAGCAGGAATGCAGCCCTTCCACCCTTCACACGATGAAGACAAGGTACATTGACATGAAGACGTTTTGTTCGATGTCCCAAGGCAGTTCCCGAAATGTGCAACATGTGTGGCCGCACGCTGGTCAATATCACAATAGCCTAAAGTACGTTTGGGGCCCGGATTAGAATCACTCATGAACATTTTGCGGAATAAGGAATTTTGAGGTCTCTTAAATGGCCAGACATTTCCATATACACCAATACAATGATAAATCTCTCATTTCCTTCATTTTACACTTTTTTTCCCATTTGATGTTCATGTTGGCATGTAGTGTGCATGGACTTTGTTTTTAGGAAAGCCGTTTTGATCTTTCAAGCGATGTTCATCTTACGGTCCATGTACTATTATGGTGTTTGTCCTCACCATTGGGACAACTACGACTACATACGAGTAGTCCTTACATAGTTTACTTACATACATAGTTAAGAATACCTTGTCACGTGGCGTGTTACTACTGCACGTTTTTTTTTTTATTGTTTTAAATGTATGGCTTTGAACTTTATTAATGAATTAGCATAGGTTTGTTGGACAGAGGTTGAGCTTGATGAATATTATGATTGTTTATTTTGAAAACAAAACATTTTAAACAGGCTTTTTTGTTTGTTTGTTTGTTTGTTTGTTTTTCTGCCTAAATTGTCATACAATTCTGGGATGACTCCTTTTCTACATATACACTCCACGGACACTTCATTAGGACATTTTTTCATTAGGACCTTGCAACTTCAACTACACACTAACACACACACATTCATATGCGCTGTTTGTGCACGCGCGCGCGCGCGCGCGTGTGTGTGTGTGTAAACAAACAAACAAACATATACACTGACAGTTGAATGTTGTTGACTAAGACTAAACTCTGCCATTAGATTATGCAGGTCTCCCTATTTGAGCCGGTGAGCAACAACATAGTAACACACAGCATCAAAGAAAAATATAAAATGCAACCGGCACGGTATTTACTGTGAGAACATTGACGACCCTTCTTGTGGAGGACCAATAAAGCCGATTCGCCGTTCTGATTCGGATGCCTTTTGCCCACGTTGCATATGTGAAGGTCCTGTTGACACACCGCGTCCAAAAGAAGCCAGGCATCATCACATCAGACGTCCAAACCGGGAGTGAGAAAGTTGCTCACCTGTCAGATATTTATTTACCAACGGTCTCTCCCTAAATGAGTGACATTCAAGAACTCTCGGTGGAAACTTTTCAGAACTCAGCATCATTTATATGTTAGCTTTGAGCTATCGGGCCACTCTTAATAAGGAAACGTTTTCCTTTTTTTATTTTTTTAATTTAGTCGTGATTAATTCGCTGTTATTGAGCAAATGATACTCATTACTTATACTGCAGAGGTTCTTTAATTGTAGTGATATATTGTCCAAGTGTATGTAGTTCGTGTGCGTTGACGAAATTAAAATAGATTTTTTTTGTTTATTGTTGTCCTTTTAAATAGAATGTCACAGAAGGCAAGTTGTTGTACAAAGCAAAAGTATTTTTTTAATGGCTCGAATACCGCACACTTTTTCAGATACATTTTGGCGTTCTTGAATGCATCCCGTAAAACGATGTCCATCAATTTAAAGTAGTCGATAAGAAACTTGAGAAAGGCTTTCAATCCGGACCAACCTTTCGTACTTTCTTAACCAACAAGAGACAAACAGTACTGTACTGTATATTATGTGCGTTTATGATGATAAACTACTTCTAATCAACTTTAAATGTCGGTTACATGTCGTGAGTTTTGGTTTACGACGCAATTCTATCGCTATAGCGGCGACGTAACGAATTCGTTCGTAACTACGCCGTACGTCGGAACATCCCTTTGTCTATCAAAACGACGCTCACGCAGTCGTAAAGTTCACGCGGACACGCTGGCTTGTGTTCGTTGCTATGTGAAAGGACAAGCAGGTTCAGCCAAAACAAACAGGTTCGGCATCTGTAATAATAAAGAAAAAGAGATGTGGCAATAAGTGAGAAATAAACTATGGTACCTGCCAAAGAAAACGGAGTGACTCACTGCGGCGACCTGACTGGGCAAACTGAAAATTGCAACAATTTACAGTAAAGAAACCTTGCCATCATGACCAAGTGTTCCCATAAGATGGTACATAGTGTATTGCTGCCGTTATTTTCTCATATATATATATATATATATATATATATACATACACACATTAGCATACACTTTCTTCAGTAACATATACTAACAGACTTTCCACTTGACATCTCATCATAAACAAACACATCCAATAAGCAACGATAGATTTCCATTAAATAACTTGTGTATATTTCCCAAATATTTTTACCATTCTTATCAACACACTTATGTGAAATTTCCCTATCGGCATAAAAAAAAAAAAAAAGACCACCAATATTGTACATTTCTGTATCTTTTGAAAAATGTCCTCCTCTACATTTTCCCAGAATAACAGTCAAGGGACAATCAATTACACACCATGTTTCATGCCAGTTTATCTTTTGAGAGTTCCAGAAGCATTTTCTACAGTAATATGACTGTTGGCACAAACTTTGCTCTTTAGATGTACACCATTTTTATCCATCCATCCATTTTCTAAGCCGCATCGCCTCACAAGGGTTGCGGGCATGCCGGAACCTATCCCAGCTGTCTTCGGGTAGCAGGCGGGGTACACCCTGAACTGGGTGCCAGCCAATCGCAGAAAACCTTTTTTTTTTTTTAAAGTTGCATGTGGAACCATATTTATTTAAGCACAATCTTTGCTCTTAAGATCTATTCCATTTATACGAAAAGTTGTATTTGGACCTCTGTAGCTTTCCATCACTTGTAATATAACAGCGACTAAAAGATGGAGTAGAGCTTGGAGGGCTTATCAGGAAACCCAGCTTAGCCAAGGACGAAGACAAAGGAATGCTCTGGCGCCCTCCTGGCGTGACGGCATCTCTACTGATTGGGAGCCAATCAAAAAATCTAGTCAGTATGTTTTTCTTTTTTTAAATACTATGTTTCAGGTGCTTGGTACTATTGGTACTATTGATAATTGAGTTGGATGACTCAAATTGTATGGTTTATTGCCCATTTTTTCTTGAAAAACTGTATACAGGCACACACACACACACACACTCTTAGAGGTAAGATCGGGCCGCCCGAGCCCAACCCGAACCCGAAGCAATGATTGACATTTTTAGGCCCGATCTTACCTATAGTGTACACACACACACACACACATATATATATGTATATATATATATGTGTATATATATATATATATATATATATATATACACATTACATAACTACGAAAATCGACTGAATTGGCCCTCCGTAGTACGGTACGTACGTTCCCACCTTTCAAATAGCATGACTTCTTTGAACACAGCTGCATGATTAAATAAACGCACAACTTTTGAATGCTTCAGATTTTATTGACACGACAGATGGGCAAGGTGCCTTTTTGTTTTGTGCAGTCCTTGTATGGCTTACATTTTGTTGCAGCCACTGTTTGGTGTGTATTCTAACCCCTCTCACTCGAACCATTTCAAAAACATCCATCAGATTTCACATGTCACTACGAGTGCAAATCTCGAGAAGGAAACACTGGTAAGTCTTACAATATTTAACCTTGACAAACAAATTTGAAATGCACATGACTGGCTGACCTCGACATACAGCTGGGGAAGTGGGTTCAATGCTCAAGACTTACCTTCTTTCCCCGTGCTATTCACATTTGAAAATGTTTGTGCTCAATTTCAGAAGACTTTTCTTTCCCATTCCTGCTCTATCGTGATAACTGCATTCATCTCTGCAGTTTTGAAATCTGGCCACCATTTTTCACAACTCTGTTGAGTCATTCTATATTTTGTTATCCGGGGTCAGTTTTGTTGTACTGGATTCTAAATGTTTCATCCAAACAAATATAATAATTATTACACAAAATTAACTACGCATCAGGTGAATAGGGTTCAAATTCCACACAACAATCTTATGGACATGGACTGCAAATCCAGTTCTTATGATGGCATTTACTTGGTCAATTAAGACCACACTCATTCAGGATTCTCTTTAATTAAAGAGCATTTTTTAATCACCTCAAATCATCATCTTCATCAAACCTGGCAAATGACATCAGAAATGATAAAAAAAAAATATTTGTGACATGGGGAAGAGTACGTACTGTACGTTCCGACATATTAAAGAAAGTCTTGACCGTCCTTTCATGTCTTTGTTTTTTTTTTAAGTCATGGATGGGGAAGGTAAGTGCCCTTTGCGCAGTCCTTGTTTGGCTGACATTGTGTTATCTGACACCTTCAGTCTGACCACTCGAAAACCAGCAGAACTTGTGGAGTTTTATTTGGGCAAGTACCAATACTAAGGGTGTTTAGAAAATCTTTACATATGAAAATCTTTCCATCCTTGAATCGTATATCTCACCCGCCGTATCAGGAATCATCTTTCATCAATTATAAAGAGGTCTGATGTTGCTGATGATTTGGTGTTATATTTGAATTGAATTAACTTGAGAAGAGCTTTTACCTGTCGTTGTTTATTGCAAAATTTGACACAAGCTACCGCTGTACAATATTGATTGGTACTCCCATCAATCAAAAAAATAAATCACCCCCTAACTAGTACCACAATAAAGAGAAATAATGCAAATTTTCACAAACATTCTGTAATCTGCGTACAACTAGAAAAGAAGCATTAGGCGGCGGCATCGCACAATGGGTATGAAAATCTACGGGTTTTTGAGATACAAAAACGTGATTGATGATAAATCCACCTTTTCCATTATATGACAACTACATAGATTAAGAAAAAAAAATCCTAAATCTTGTTGAAATTCACAAATATACATCAAATTGCAAGACCAAAACAGGACAAATGCACTTCATTAGGTACACCAAAATGCAGTGGTTGGAAACCAGTTTCTCATTTTAGAAGGCCATTTTAGTTTTAAGAAAAATATAACCTATATATTTGCCTAATTTATGAGGCAAATTGCATGGTGGACTGACTAATGCTCTGCCAGGTCACTAATGACCCGTAGACCTTGAGGAAACAAAAAAAACATGAACACGTTTTGCAGTTGTGTTTGATTCAATGTCCCGAAAAGGAAATGACCTGGATGGCTGAAATATTCACAGGCGTAGTTTAACAATGCAAAATAGTTTTTATGGATAATCCCTGCTTGCTTCTGACTCAAACGTACTGTATGCATACGTAGTATCAGGACAGACCTCCATCCGTATGTGTTATACCAAGGTTAAAATCGTTTTAGATTTTTATTTGGTTTTTTTTTGTTTGTTTGTTTTGACTTGTTTTTTTTTAATTACCCGGTAAGTTATAGTTTTAGAGCATTGTGGGGTTTTTTTTGTGTTTTTTTTTAAGAAAATGATTAGTTTGTTTTTCAATTTATTTTAGTTAGCTTGTATATAAAGTATCGGTTAGATAATAATGGCGGCACGACAGTCGACAGGTTAGGACACCGGCCTCGCAGTGCAGAGGGCCAAGGTTCGATTCTGATTCCGGCCTTCCTGAGTGGAGTTTGGATATTCTCCCCGTGCCTGCGTGGGTTTTCTCGCACATTCCAAAAACATGCATGGTAGGTTGATTGATCCTAATTGTCCCTAGATGTGATTGTGAGCGCGAATGGTTATTCGTCTGTGTCCCCTGCGATTGGCTGGCAATCAATTCAGGGTGTACCCCGCCTGCTATATGATGAGAGCTGGGATAGGCTCCAGCACCCCCGCGACCGTTGTATGAGCGGAATAGAAAATGGATGGATTGATGGATGGAGAGATGAAAATAAATCAGTGACATGTAATGAAGCAAAGTAAACTACAGTTCCCAAACGATTGTTTGACCTTCATTCTGTGTAGTGCAGAAATAGATGTATTTAAAATAAGCCCCTATTTGCTCATGTTGTGTTAGAATATTGGAACACACCTCAAAATGTATTGCCACATTTAAAGGGTAAGTTTAAAAAAAAAAGTCTTTTCTAAGCACCCCCACTAATCTAAACATGGTATTCGTTAATATTGTGTATGTGGAATATGAATTAAGTATTCTTCTGTTGGAATTGTTATGCGGTTGGCAACGTACTCCAACAATTCATTACTGCCACCAACTCATGTATTTCACTTTCCTAAGAGCAAAAAAATAAGCCAATCAGCAGTCAGCTTCTCCTACCCTCTTGATCGAATTCCCTCCATGACCACCTCCACATTTAGAATATCTTTGATTGACTTTGCACATCGCAACAACCACTCCCTTCATCTGAGCTAATTTACTCCAAACCTGGTTTACTTTTCTTGGCCCCGATTAGAGGGTCTAAATCCCCTTCCCCGCTTTTCGCCTTTGCCTTTCCTATCCCATGCGGCAGTTGTGCAATCGCCACATTTGACGCCATCTTCCTGATCTACCTCTGAGCAGTCATCAGAATAGGTTTCTCTCTGTCAGCGTCTTGGGGCCAACCCCCAAAGAGGAGGCTGTGTATTAAGCAGCAAAATCTACCTGTTTTGATCCATCTCAGGGTACAGCCAGTTTGTACTGTCACTTGCTGTCGGCTGAAAATAACATCAGTGCCTAAATGCTCATCTTGCAAACAGCACATGACCATTTTCAGAAAGGTGAGCCGTCGACGGTCATTACCCGATCTTTTAGGCACTGTGATGTCATTTTCTGTCAATGAGAAAAAATGGCCACCCCGCGATAGGTGGATTTTTCTGCTGAGCTCACTTTCCACAAATTAGAATGCCCTCTTTAGACTATAGTGGGGGTGCGTAGAACACATTGTAAAGAACATTTCCGATTTGACTTCCCCTTTTGACAAGACACGCAATGTCCTGCAGGAGCTGCATGCTTGATGTCCTTGATGAGGGGCATCTTCTATTTGTCACAGATCAACTTGGGTTTGGCCTGGAGCCTTTTCCAGCTGACTTTAATGAGGCAGTGTCATCCACCCAAATCTCACGGGAACTCACCCTCGAACACCAGTTGGCACGCCTCTTCTGGAGATCCTGCGAACCCAAGGTCTTGACAATGATCACGCCGCAAGTAAATGCGCATTAGCAAAAGCGTGAGATCACCACAGCTCTTCGGTTCTGTTGCCGAAGCGTTTCGGTCACTGAACTCGACCAGTTTTAACGATCAGTGATGCCTTCACCAATGGATGTACAAACATGAGAAACTTTTCACGGAAGTGGTGACGACGGAGTCAGGCGAGCCCTTTTCTCAAGCCATCCCAACAAGGAAATACCTGTGAAACATTACAGTGAAATCGAGAAGTTCTTGGCCATACCACTTGTCTATTTGGAAGTCACTTCTGTGCGAATCATTGGCCCTTCCTCGGAGGAGTGAATTTATTCTTCCATGAAAATACAAGAGGAGCAAGTTTTTCACGCTTGCACTTCCCGAAACTCTTGGCTTGCGACTCAAGTCCTCAAGTGAAAGCAATTCATGTTGACCATGGCACCGGAACAGCGGATGAAGAGCGCCAAACCGCATTCCCGTGTGGGATGGAGCCTGAAAAGCTGGAATATCGGGGTATTACCTGCAAGATCAACTCTCCACATGCAAGGTATGCTCTTTGAACATTTGACCCGTATCCTGCATGTACATTTAGCTCGAGCAACACAAAATCAGTTGCTTTTCCTCTTTCTCCTGTGTGTGAATGCACATACAGTGTAATGCAATCGGGGGTGATGAATTAGCTGCATACACATCCGATTCAAATGGTCAACATCGTTATCAGGCTTCTTTCTGCAAAGCTTGCTGATGAGCCGATCATTTGAATCGGGTGTGCTGGAGGAGGGGGACATCAAAATCTGGGGGGTTAGGGGGTCTCTCGTATCTGACTGGGGCACCCCTGAGTTACATGTTAAAAAGGGAGTAAGTAGTAGTACGATATCACTTAACACAATATATTAACACTTTCATTTTCTATCTGGGCGTAACAAAATCACATACCATATAACAATATGCAATACTGTCATATTATAATTAACCCAATAATAACTTGCTTCTGCTTTGTCCTTGTATCAATGACCTATTATGACACAGTCGGACACAATTTGACAACATACCTCAAGCTATAGATTTTTCTTGTGACAATGGCCCAATCATAAAGCAAATATAAATAACACATCATCATACCGAACAATAATCTAGTCATACATACTGTCATGTTACATCTACATTAACCAGGTGGTCCCTCCTCTATGTTGCATCGCTTCTACACTGAAAAACAAAAGTTGGAGTTGCATTACAAAAAGACATAGGTTGATACATCCAAATCATGTGTGTGTGTGTGTGTGTGTGTGTGTGTGTGTGTGTGTGTGTGTGTGTGTGTGTGTGTGTAACTTTTTTTACACGGGGACAGTTTGGCATTTACAAACTGCATTTTGTATTTCCTTGGGTAGTCTCTGTGTGATATTAAAATTGGTTTGATGAACAGAAGTCTTTCTATGAAAGAACACAGAAATCAGGATGGAGGCAAGTATTTCATCTTGGGCACGGGCACGCGCGCGCGCACACACACACACACACACACGAACGAGCGTGCACGCACACTCCTGTTACTCTGTCCATCCTCCCTTTGAAGTATAATTTAATGTCAAACAAAATTTTTTTCAATAAAGGAGTATTCCTATTTTGACACATTCTAACCATGCAATTATCCCCATGACCTTAAAATGTAAGTTCTATGTAACAAAACAAATCTACATCATCTCCACTACATTTTTATTTTACCTTTTCTTACAAACGACTTCGGACCCATCTATTTCATAAATGAACTGTCTTTAAAGAGTTGATGTTATGCCGTTCATACCTGCAGCTCTTGAATCTCATGAAAGATGTGGTTAAGTGGAGCATGTCATTTTCTACTTGTGAATGATGGTCACTGTATTGACAAATATGTAGTTCCTGTTTATCATATTCAACAATCTTTCGTGTTAATATTTGACTAAGTCAGATTTTTGTCGTCATGCACAAGTAAATTGTATTCGTTGTTTTGTTGTACCATACCTGTTTGTGGTTTAGTTGCCATTTAGTGCTAGGGAAAGGTTAATCAGTGAGATTTTTTTTTTGTTTTGCTTTATTTTTTTTTTTTTAACCAAAAGACAAAAATACACGTGTAATTTCCCGTAACACCAGCCCTCGTAGCGGTCTTCATTAGCCACACGCAACAACAAACAACTTTGCATCGATCTGCTTACGTCGTAAGAGAGAGAACGACGCAGCTAACGACATCCTACGTAGAAACAAGCTATAGGATTTCGCATCTAACTGCTTACGCAAAATGTCAATTGAAATGTTGACGTACATGGAGCGCTTGAGACAGCAATTGTCGTCAACTGCGTTTATTTTATTATGAGGATGGGTCGGTGGGCATGGACACGACTTATACTATTATGATGGGAAATTAAATTGGAACGACGTATCCTGATTTATTTTATATAATAATGAATATTTTGACCTTTGAAGTCGCTTTTTACTGGAAAAATGAACTCGTTTGGTCTGTCGTAAACAAACTAATCAACTTTGACACATTTAAATTATTCTGGCCAAAAGACACCAACCTAAATGTAATCATTAAAGCGCTACATTAAAACCATATTAAATAAACACAAGAAAGCTTTTCAAACTATTGCTTAATGCTCTTTTTTTGTTCAAAATCTCCCTGGCTGCGCTTTCTTCTTGTCAACTGTTGGTGGGAAAGTGAAAATCCTAATTATGGCCAGCAGGTGGCAGTGTCAAGGCACGATCTGAGGCGCGCATGCTCAGCAAGTCGATCTTTGATCGGTAGCGATGGAAACAAGACTAAATCAGAATATCTAGGTTATACCTACTATGAAAAATGAAGCATTTGCACCGGTTGGATGGATGGAAGGATGGAGAGATGGCCTACTGTGGTTATTTTTGAAAGCCTGTCATCTTCAGTCTCATTATTTGAGGCCAGCTCAGTCCGTCAGTCACTCAATCCATTATTATTTTATAATGCACTGTCATTAAATTACATTTCATCACCACTATTTTAGGGCGGTCAGTAAAATGCTTCGAAACAGTGTGGACCATATAACACAAAAATATAAATACTATTTCCCCTTCTCGTCTCCACACTCAGCTGAAACCACAAATACTAATTCGCACTGTTTTCTACTCGCACAAGACTCATCAATCCCTGTCCACCTATCTTATCCATAGCTTTGGGTGTCTATCCTCCTTTCCACTGGAAGCAGAAGAAAGTATTGCATATATCTTTCAGATACTCTATGACCATCTTACATGACACAACAAATTGATGGATGAGTACTTTTGAAATCAGAAGCCAAGTACACTGTTGAACCATTTATTCAATTTAAAAGCGGGGAATTGGTGACAAAAAAAATCTTGCTAGATCTCATATCTCAAGTGTTGTTTAATGTGAAGACAATTTGCATGAGCCATGAAGTTGACACAAATGATTTGCCTTCACGGTCCAAATAAAAATGATGGGTCGGATGTGGCTCCGGGGCAACACCTGTCTTCTCCGTATTTTGTCTTTGTCTTGTTTCCATGGATAGCTGATCAAAGATGGCCGACCTGCTGCATATGCACCCACAGATAATGCAGAGGACTCAAGATCGTGCCTTGACAGGCAGCATTGGGTCGCTTTTGCCTGAGATCACCATCTATTAAAGGATTGTGGAGGCTCATGAATTTGGCGAATCTTTCCAAATTCGACCGGTACAAGCAACTTGTGATTGAACAAAGTGTCACATTAACTCTATTGGTGTCACAAATGAGGGAGATGACAGTTTATTAAGTGATGACGTACCACATGCTCACACACACTACTAAATATTACTACTAAATAGAATGCAAATATTTAGCAGCTTGTAAAAACTTCATCTAGCAACTTTATCAAAAGAATTTTTTTTTGTTGGTGGTGGTTTTATAGAAGAGAACTGTTCAGAGGTTTGAGGAGTCACTAAAGCAAAAAACAAAATAGTTGTTTACATAGGCATTAAGGAAAGGATAAATCAGAATGCTTCAAATTTCTCTAGCAGTAATAGCTTCTCTTCTTGTAAAAATGGCAGGCATTCAAAGAGTTACATTCAACAGCTGATGACAGTGACCTGAGAATGCCGGTGCCAATTGCAACTTTGCAGCAAACATTATTCTGTGGTAGCATGTGTGAAAATGATTAGCTTGTTTGCATCAAGGCTGCTCCATTTCAGCGTCTGGATTCTCCTTCGCGTGCTCAAACTATACAAATTGCAGAGGTTGTCATCAGCCAAGTGTTCAAGAAGAAGAAAATCATTATTTGTCTCACAATGGAGAAAATCACAATTTACAGCAGCAAAATTTTGAGTTGAATACCTAATATGGAACAACAAATATATTTTGTACAAAAACAAATCCCGGTATGAAAATAAATCCCTTTGTTTCCTTAGAAAAATAGGCGCTTGTAGTAAGGCATTTATTTGACAGCAACGGAATACATCTTACTCAGAATTCTTTCATGCTTAGAAATTTCCAATTGCGCCAATACAATATGACATTCTATTTGATGCAATAACTGCAGAAATTAAAATACTCTAAAAAATAAGTTCATGCGTTTACCCTATCCTGTTTCCCTCCCATGTATTTTAGAGATGGAGATTGGTAATGTTTGACTCAACATCAAATTTGGAACAAGGTCTGTGCTGTTTCAGAAAAATGCTCTCTCCTTTCATTCCATATTTTGTGTCACTTTTTTAGATTTTTTTTTTAAATCAAAGTATGTTAATGAAGATGCCGTTTTCATAACTACTTAACACCCAGGGCTATATATTTTTTAGTCGAGAATGGCAATCAGAAACCTACCTGTACATACTTTCACATTGATACGGTCTCCTTTTATGAGACTTGTGACTAACAAAAAGTCCTTTTTTGCTGTCCCGTTTGTTCCCTAGACATATTTTATATATGTCATGTTTCTATTATGTTAATTTCATGTGTTTTTTGTTTTTTTTTTTGGCTACAATAAATATTAATTGCTTAGTTTACGCTTTGTTCTACTGCGGCCGCCGAGCTTCTGGTTTGAAATGTGGACCGGACGACCGATGCCGATGGTATGGATTCGCACGCATGCGCACAAGGTACGTAGAAGTCGACATCGCGGCGTACGTGATCACCTTTCCGGCGGTACGTGCCGATACCAAGCGATAGCCGCTGAACGTGACCGACGTCGGGTTAGTGCATAGAGGCCTGTAAAACGTCGCCGACGACAACCAGCACCATAAACATGCTGAAAGCTTGCTTACGTCCAACATAGCAGCGACGTAATTGACGGCTTGCTGCGCGACAGTTACGTAACGACGTAATCAGTTTCGTAACTGACGGGTGCATTCTTTATCCACTGCGAAAAACGATTAATTGAAAGGTGAAAAACCTATGCAATCCCTGTTATAAGTCATAATGCACATATGTAGATGATAAAATGAAGTTTATTGCACGTTGCTCTTGAGAAATCTGAGGTTGTTCTTGTTTGTAAAAAGATAGTTCATTCAATATAAATATGTTCTCAATGTACTTGCATTGCCTTTCATTGATACAGTGCAACATAGATTTCACATTTACACTTGACATCCAAATTAGGCTGTATGATGCCCCTGAATTATTTTGAATTTTGACATCCATGCTCTAAATTGACCATACTGTGGGTGTGAATGTAAGTGTGAATGGTCAGCCGGCATCGGCGCCAGCTCACCAGCAACCTCTGAAGACAAGCTATGCAGAAAATTGTGGATGGGTAATAAATGGGTTTTGCATGACAAAATGGGGCGAGTGATCAGGTTTGAAGAGGTGAGTCTTTGTTTGGATTGAAATGTGTAAGTAGTGGCTTTCTGATGTCCTCTGGGAGGGGGTTTCATTGGGTTTGTGCAGGACATGGGTTTTGAGGAGGGATGGCGGAGCAGGCGAGGTTATCGTACTGCTTTTTAGGTGATGAGCAGGAGTGGATAACGCTGTGTATGTTTGATATTTTGGTCAAACGTTCGAGGGAGATGGGGGACGGCAGCACATAGGTGGTGCGGGAGATGTCCCGGGTCGAGGAGAGGACTTTGGATTTATTGCAGTTTGGTTTGTGGAAGTGTGTGATCATCCAGGTTTTAATGCAGTTTGGTTGGTGGAAGTGTGTGATCATCCAGGTTTTAACATGAAAAGGCAATTTTAGACGATAGTTTGGAGGAGTAGTGCCGAGTGAGATGCCTGGTTTGGTGGGGATGGAATATTGAGGCGGCACGGTGGTAGATGATATGTCCAAGATGCAAGGTGTACAGAATGAACAGGTTACCGGTTTAGCACGGGTTTTTAAAATAATTGATATGAACGATTGTGGTTTCCTGCGGGTAAAAGTTCAATGGCATGGCAATTGGAACAGTCTTTGGAGGCTTTGACAGATGTAATTGCTCTAAGTTGTTTGCGGTGTCCTTGAAATGTCACTACTACATCATGCTGACAAGGATTCATCACTACTGTCAGACATGATGTTACATAATCCATATCCATCCATCTTCGATACAAGCTGTGGAACGAATGGCTAACGGCTCCATAAAATTATGCAAAATACAGAAAAACAAAAATGATCCTTTTTTGCAGAATTAAATCTTGCATGACCGCCACAGTCTTTTTTCTAATTGATAAATGACAAGCGCTTCGGATCAAGATCTGTATTTCTCACTGAAACTGGATCAAAATGCACCCGATCAGGCCAGAATGCCATCCGAGGCCGATGCTGCCCACTTTCCCCGTGGGGCCTCGTTTTTCCCAGCCAGCTACAATGATGACGGGCCCGAACATGTACAATGTACCGCAGCAGATCAGACCGCCGGTGCACCTTAATAGTCATGCCGGTTTCCATAATCACAGTCAGGTAAGTCGTACAACGTCTTCCCAAATATCATCTAGGGGACGAGCATTATTACCTCATAAGTAATGGTTTTCTCGGAAAAAAACATTTTTGGATTGAAAGCGACTTGTTACCAGAAGACAAATACATGTGGCATTGAGAATAGTCTAGATGAAAGATTTCCCCCTTTTTCAATTCTACTTTGTTTTTATCGTGGCTTTTATTTTTGTGAACGTTTAGGCTGCAATAGTTCCAGCTTCGGTTTCCTTGTGCACAAACTGATCGGTCGTCTCCGCATGCATGGGCAGGTTTCTCTTCTCGCAAGAAACAACCTCGGTTACATTTCAGATCTAAGATTGCTGAGATTCGTGTGTATAGCCACCGAGATCGAACAGGGAATGTGTAATAATTTTACTTTACTTTTGAACAGCAGCAACTGCCGCATCAATGGCCTGTTCAAAACGTCCTCGGTCCGCATCCTCAACAAATGGTATGAGACCAACTTTGTATTTCTGATTGAGTGACTTGATGGAGAATTTGTTAGGTCATGGTGAAAGCGTATAATTTCCTGTCCATTTTTGGACAGGAAGTGCATAGTGTTTCAGTATGTTATAATCACCCGAATCTTCATTTTTCATCTCTTTATTATTTTTTTTTGCACTGCGTGCTTGAAAACAGTTGAGTGAATCAGTTAAATTCAAAATCTCCCGTTTCAGATAAGGGCGCCATCAGGCATGATGATGACGCCCGGGGCCCCGCAGATGGTACCTGTTGGTTTTATGTGAGTGAAACCCTTACAAAGGACTACTGAAATTAAAACCTGATTCACGTCATCACAGTCTTTCTATTCCCGTCGACGCAGGAATGGAGAAATTTTGTTTGAGCAGGTGCATCCTTTAATGTCTGCAGCTCCTCCGCAAAACCTCTTCACAACTATGTAAGCTTTGTTTGCACAAACATTTCCATACTGGCTCATGAACTGTCGATGTGTTTTTATTTGTGTGTGTGGGTGTGTGTGTGTGTGTTTAGTGGATATAAAAATGGCTACTCACCCCTAAATGCCACATTTTTGTGCCATCAAAATTGAGACCAATTTAAATGATTTCAAAATGTTTCCCCACAATGAATGTAACATCTAGCACTAAAAAGAATAAAAAGAAACCGCAACTTCATGTAATTGCATAAATGTGCACGCCCCTTTTGAGACTTTGAGATTGGTACCACGCTTCATTTGACTCCGACAACGTTCCCTAAAAGACACCCGTTTTGTGCCCTTAATTTCAGTAACACAAGGAAGACTGAGCATGTGCGGGAGCGACCCTACATCAAGAAGCCGCCGAATGCCTTTATGTTGTTTGCAAACAAGTACAGAGAAGTAGTCACCATGCAACTGGAAAAGAGAGACAGTGCATCTGTTCATGTGGCCCTCGGAAAAATGGTAGGTTATGACCTGTTGGAGGAACGCTCAGGAAACGTACGGCACTCAGTCAAATGTCACGTCCAAGTCCCCTCCAAAAGTATTGGACCGGCACGGTCAATTCATTAGTTTTTGTTGTATCTTGAAGACCTGCGGGCTTCAGATCAAAAGACGAAAATGAGTCCGGCTTTTTATTTTCAGCAAAAGTATTGACATGGACATGATTAAATTGACTAACACTTAATATTTGGTGGAATAACCCTCACTTGCAAGAACTGCATAGCGCCTGCGACCCAGTGACTTGGGCCTTGTGGCAGGCTTTGGTTGAAATGCTTTTCAAGGCCTTCACTGCAGCTTCTTTCCCTTCTGATTGAGTCCTTTGTTGTGTTGGCAATGTCTTTTGGGTCTTTGTCCTGTTGCATGACGAAGCTTCTTCCGATGAGTTTGAAAGCGTTTTTTTTTTTGGAAATTGCCTGGCAAAATGGTTTTGTAGACACCAGAATTCATTCTGCTGCTACTGTCATGAGCTCCATTGTCAATATACAGTATGGTGAACCCGTTTTGGAAGCAGCCATGCCTTACAGTACCCCCACCGCGCTTCACAGATAAGCTTGTGTGTGTTTTGAATCATAAGCACATCCTTTCTTCCTTCATACTTTGGACATTTTATCACTTTGGTAAAATCATAGGTCCATCCTATTTTGTTTAAAAAGGTGAGTGGCTGGATCTCTTGACTGATATCTGCAAAATCCAATCTGGCCTCCCGATTCATTTTGCCGGATGAGTGGTTTTCATCTTGTGGAATGGACTTGATGTTTCTTCTCTGACCTGTTTGATGTCTGTTGCTCAGTACAGCAGTATTTTTATTTAGTTATTTTTTTCGGGGCATTCCAAATTGTTGTATGGGCTCTGCCTACTGTTTGTGCAATAGCTCACTTTGATTTTCTGGTTGCCCCACCCCCGTAGACACCGCTCTGGTCTTCATCGCTGAACAACAGATGCAATTTTCACAGGTGAAAACCAAAAATGTGAATTGCATTAAATGACATTTATTTCCTATCCTACTTTTGACCTGAAACCCAAATGTCTTCGCTACACAACAAAAACAAAACTTTTGGAGGGGACTGTACATAACACTGACGGTTCTTCTAAAGACACTTGTCAAGGAGCATCTTTAGAACTGGACTCATTGGACCTTCAACAGACTCATCAAATGGCAGAACCAAGTACTTGATGAGTGTCTGACACCCCACACGCAACATGCATTATGCCCATATTGAGTACAATCAGTACATCAGTTAGTTGTGGAGGTCTTGTGTACAATGGAAAGATTCTAGGAAGTCCCAAGTAGACATAAACTCTGGAACCAGTCTGGTCGGTGCTGGTTCTCCCAAGCATTTTACACAACCTAACAAGTACCATCTTAAAGAAAAAAAAAAAAACAAACTCACTACCACTAACGACAAATATTAACATACAGTAGTGTATATTCTTAAAGTATATAGGTTTTTTTAGGCAATAAAAAAGTCTAAAGCACTGTATCATGCACTGTGTTTACGTTTAATGCAGTGATTCTTTTTACACACCACTAGAGGGAGCCAACATCACCGGTGGTACTGCTACCACATTTTGAGAATCACTGTTGTAGGGCAAAGAACGTGTTTTGCTGAGCAAGATTGTTCCATGAGTTCTGTCATTTCGGATTTTCTCTGAGGTCATGACCGAGTGCGCTTTATGGTTTTGTCGAGGGAATCGCTTAAGCAGCGGTGAGAACGGAAACGGCAGGGACTGCGTTACGCTGGGGAGATGGAGGCAGACGGTCGTGCGGGATGCAGTGGTCGTTTCGGCGCGATTACGTCCGACGGTATAATCCTGTGTTTTGAAAGCAACAGTTTGTTGATAGCTCATGCTCGTCCTGGTTCCTTTGTCCAAGCTAAAACAGCGCTAAGAGGACGAGAGCGAGCCAAGCAGTTGCTGACAGTGGCTACTGCCGGAGCCCCGTGATCACGGAGCCCCGCTTGGAGACAGTGAGGAAAAAAATGATTTCAACTATGTAAAATTGGTTTTTAATTGGAGTGGGGGAGACGCAGAGCTCAATCCGCATTGTGTGGTTTGTGACTGGATTAAGTAATTACATGTCAACATCATCATCAATCCTTTTTCGAGCCATATTTACCTTCAACTACTTTGACTTTACTTCTGCTCATTTGCAAAATGTCTATTATGACACATCACTGAATTTGTGTGCATTCCAGTCTTTTGTAAATATGTGCTGATTTGGTATTTAGCCCGAGCAGACGTCCTTTTTGAACATGTTTGTGTTTTTTGTTTGTGTTTTTTGTGCGTTCACAGTGGAAGTTGCTACCACAGGCGGACAGGGACAAATACTACGAAGAAGCAGATGCGCAGAAACGGCGGCACGCTCAGCTTTATCCTCGTTGGTCCACCTGTGAAAACTATGTTAGTTGCACATGAGCGTCTGCGACTCGCATGATGATGACGGGAATGGAAATGTTTGCTTTGATTGTGGGATATGCTGAAGGGGGTGTTTTCTTTTTTTTTCAGGGGAAACGCAGGAAGCGGCGAAAGAGTAAAGTACAAACTGGTGTTTCAAGTACGTCACCACACATCACCACAAACTAGCCCGCCACATTGTTAGAGTAAAACCGCATTTCCTTGGGCAGAATTTTGACAACATGGCAGCCATTCTTGTTTGATGCAGTGTTGCTGTAGTTTGAGCAAGTGGAAAAGATAGTTCTCCTCTTGATCTCTTTGCAGAGGATACACCAGATCCTGAAGTTGCACATACCAATAGCATGTGCCTTTCTACAGTCCAAAAGGACATCATGGCATGTGATGAATTGGACTCCTCTTCCGAAACAATGCATTACAACTCGCAGCCCCCTTCCGCCCTCGATTCAGAAGAGTCTGTGGAAGCACTGATTGAAGAAAAGAAATTCATGCAGATGCCGTGTGGCAAAAATGAACTTTCAATTGCTCCCGATGGGCAACCTCAAGGAGAAACTCTTGAGAACGACCATGCACTGAATCTCCTGGATTGCATGCTTCTTTCCCCTGCTTCTCAGATTGAGCTTCAGAGTGTCGAAGATGGGTTCCAGTTGTTACTGGAGCATTTTGAGCCTCAGGGCCTGCCGTTGCTTACCGAGGCTGAGGAGTATACCAAGCCCCTGAGCATAGGGGAATCGCAGCAGCTCATCATCAAGGTGTTCGAAGGTCCTGCGCTGACGGGAAACATAAAGGTAGAGACCCAGGTGGACCTGGCTGTGCAGGGTCACACAGTAACAGCCGGCCCCTCGAAGCCTCTCAACAAACCCATCCAATTAGCACTGGAGCATCTTGACGCAAAGGAAGAGATACAACCACGCCTCATCGCACACTGTCAGACGTTGGTGGCAGAGACCATAAAACAGGAGGCGCTCAATCAGGTACCGCTGCGACTTCTTGAGGCACCTTCCTCCGTCGCACTCGGTGTTAAGGAAAAGACCCAAATGACGACGTCCGTGCAGAGTCAGAAAACAAAACAAGTATTCAATCCCCTCACTGTTCATCATCACAAATCAGAGTCCTCCAGACTACTGAGTCAAGACACGGAGATCCAAGCGCCATTGGTGGACTTTGAGACTTCCGTTAGGAGTCAGAGTCAGAAATTAGGGTCCATCCAGTCGCTAAGTAAGGAAAAGCTCTCTGGACCACTGCCTCATGTTGAGACCCTGTCCGCTGCATCACATTCAAGAGGTGGTGACCTCCTCCAGTGTCTCAGTTTTGGTGATGAGCTACAATTCTAGTTTAGTGGTGTCCTCCAGATGGTGGATTCTAAACATCTGTCCTGTTTTCTTTTGTGATGAGACATCAAGAAGCTCCTTTTTTTGGGGAGGGGGGCGGTCTTTTCCAGTTAAACCTCTCTTCCAATATCTGTATCAACACAATCCACAGATTAAGCACAAGCAGGTCTGCATACCGGTATTCCTTTTAAAATGACATTTTAGAAGTTTTTTTCATGGACACCAGCCGAGGCAGCGTGTTGGTTGTGCCAAAGTGAGATGTACTTAACAGCTTAAGAATCATTGGCTCGGGGGTGAAAATAAATATCAGTATTGCGACGTATTATGGATATACCTTCCTGTACAGTATACAATATGCCAGTATCAATTCTATAGTGATACTGTCACCTTCCGATATAAACCCATTTTTAATATGTGAGACGACACATGAATGTCTAATCGACACAATTTGCTACTTGGAATTTGCCATATTTTGAGCGCAAAGCTACTTTTTTGAATAAAGCAAGTTAAAATACATTGGGATAAGTAACGTCATGTATTGCGCGACGAAAAGGCCGGTTTTTGCTGAGATTAATTTTCATGTCAAAATCGAGCATCTAACTCTGGATTAGTTTGATTTCTATGTAAATTGCTTCATGTTCCTCATGTATACTTCTGCTTGGAATTCATGTAACCGTTTTAAAGCTTCTTGGAATTCATGTAACCGTTTTAAAGCATATACATATGGTGATACATTATTACGGTAATATAATGACAAATATGTATTTTTGTATCAAATTATCTAATGTGTGCTTATTGTGCAAACTGATGGGACAAAATATCCACCCCAGGGATGGCTCCAGGATTTATTTTTTCCCTCTCGGGGCTGAAAGAGGGCTGAGAAAATAATTTAGAAATATATTTTAGAATATCAAATAAAGTGCTGGTGGGTCTGAACTGGGCTGAACAGATTTCTATAAAGCCTTAGCCCCGGTATAGTGCCACCCCTGATCCATCAGGGTCAACAAACACCTGAACCGCAAAACAGTTTCTTCCCTTCTAATGGACTTCTCTATATTTCATAAATTGTCTGTATGCAGTTTATTTGACCTGCTGTAATGTAACAATGAAAATGGATTTACTAGTAGAATCAACTTGTATGTTTTGCTATTTTTTGAGTTTATATTTGACCAGTTTTCTGTAAATATTTGTCTTGGTATACTATGTATATACTGTACACTCATTTATGTAACTCTGAAGATGAACGGACAGGTGGAATCAACCCTGATGAAATAAAAGTAATTCTGAGATGACATTGTGAGCCCACTACATGCTCCTTTTGAGTGACTAAAGTGACAAATACTTCAGGCCCTTGTTTCCATGATGCTATTATTTTGTTAATTTCCAAAATATCATATATCAAGGTTTTGTGAGTCCTTTGTGAAAAATGCCAGATCAATGAAATTATCTAATTATCCTTACAACTTACTGACGTCAGTGTTGGCAAATTAAAACACGCACGGACTTTATATTAGCTCCTGAACGCACCACAAAGAGTCGGTGCGCTCCCGAAATGCAACCGATATGAAACAAGCCACTATTTTTCCCGTTATTTTTTTTCTCTTCATGATGAATATTTTGTACATGTAAGTTTCTGTGGCACTGCAGAACTCAACTTGAATTAACAAGAGTACACCAGTCAACACGACATAATTTTACTCTTTTTAATGAGATGATAAAACGTCCACAGAGACTGGTGACGAGTGCTGCCCACTGGTTGCTTTCTGAGCGTGTCAGATGCAGCCCACACACGTTCTATGTCTCGTAAGTATTACCAACGGTAACAAACGAGGATATTTCAAGAACAACCAGACAAGTAATTTTAAATAAGTAAGTACATAATAGTTGAACTTGTAAGCTGTGTTTAATGTCCCCAGTGGGGGCTTGACAGCTGTATCGAGACATGGCCACACCCACTCAGCTGTCGTCGACTCGTTGAAGCGTGTTTTGAAGCTGCCATGCCATTATATGAATTTGTGTGGGGAATCATGATACTGCAACCTCCCAATGTATATACAGTATGACGGTAAAATCGAGCTTGCAGTCCCAGCAGGCACAGCCGAGCGTCACGGTTTTTTTGAGACCCCCTAGTGGCCACCGGGTCAATGTAGTGCAGCGGTTGCATTTGTTTGTTGTTTTTTTTTTTTTTCCAAATGCCAATCTCCATCGCTTACTTAATGTGTGTTGCATTCCTGAGGTCATCAACCAGTTGCCATGGCTTCGGGTGGGGTCCCGATTGGTGGGGTTCCGACTGGGACCTCCTACTGGCCCAGCAGGGTGGAGCTGACCATCTCCTGCGAGAACCTCATGGACATGGATGTCTTCTCAAAGTCTGATCCCTTGTGTGCCTTGTATATTAACTCCTCAGACTCACGTTGGCACGAGGTCTGCACAGTACTCTCGCCACCTGTTGATGACATTCTGTGAAGTTCTATATATTTTTGCGAGCATGATGTTTGATTTTGTGCATAGAGTATGCACCATGGATGCAATTAATTCCTTGTAACACATCAGATGAGTTTTTTTTCACGTTTGCTTTTCCTGGTGCATCAGTTAGGGCGCACTGAGATGATCCTGAACTGCTTGAATCCAAGGTTCGCAAAGAAGTTTGTCATCGACTATTATTTCGAGACAGTGCAGAGGGTCAAGTTTTGCGTGTATGACATAGACAACGACACCTACGACCTGGAAGATGATGATTTTCTCGGGGAGCTCGAATGCACTCTTGGCCAGGTAAGCTTCATCTCGTCAATTCAAGACGATCGTGTCATTCTTCCGACCTTTTCCCTAATTATGCGGTGCTACTCGTCATGTGCCCAGATTGTTTCTAACAAGCAGATGACTCGACCGTTAATGTTGAAGGATGGGAGGCTTGCAGGTCGTGGTACTATCACGGTAAGTATCGAACAGCGATTGACTCCAGTGGATTGCACTGCTCAGCTGTGATCAATAGAGGTGCCGTTGATTCGGTCTCAACTGGTTTGCTCACTCTCGAACAACCTTATGACGTCAGCTATGGAAACTTAAATCTTTCATGATTATAATAGTTAACCGGCATACCACAGGTAGAAATATTAAGGAAATGATGTACAGAATACACATTTTGCAGAGGATTACGACCGTGTTCTAATGATAAAAGGCGCTTATAAATCAAATTTATTATTATTATTAAAAAATGGTTGATTTATTTTTTTTCTTTTTCTAGATCTCCGCTGAGGAAATATCAGACACCAGGGTAGCAAACTTTGAGGTGTCCGCATGCAGGCTTGATAAAAAGGTAGCAAGGATCATAACACGCAAATACTCTCTGCGGTTGCCATAAAGTGACTGAGACTTTTTCTCTGATCTGGGTTCTCAGTTTTTTTGGTGGTCAGACCCCTTTCTGGAATTCTACAAGCAGACAGGCACTGGATGGCAGCTGGCTCACAGGACAGAGGTACCCATGCCTCGACGACTTCCCCACTTGTCTTCCTTTGAAACATTACACCCGCTTTGGATTTGTTTGATGTAGGTGATAAATAACAACCTCAACCCTACGTGGAGACCCTTCCGCATCTCTTTGCGATCTCTCTGTGGAGGAAATGCCGAAACAACTATAAAGGTGAAATATTTGGCTTCATTTCGAATTGCCGTGTCCCTTTCTTGCACCCACTACCCCAGAGCAATGCTGAGATGGATGAATATTTTGCTGCCATTTGAAATGTCATGCTAATTCAACCTACTAATGACACTAATATCTCCTGATTGCATTTTCTCTTCATCTTACAATGCTCCAACACTTAACGCCAGAGGGTACTTGCAGCCCAGCTGGATGAGCGATGTGTGTGTGTTTGCACAGTTCATGGCATCATCACATAAAGGTCTGCCTTTTTGATTTTTTTTCCCCCCCTCCTCACTTTGTTTGTATTGCACTTACTGAGTTTGTGTTTGACCAGATTAGGTTTAATTTACTAAAATCCGCGCCGTTGGCATTGTGCGTCGTCGACTAATACTGTGAGAGTTTACTAAAATGCTAAATAGCAGGTGCTAAACTGCTCCAAAATTGCATTACTTAATAGATGGTATCTTGTGGTTTTGTCTTTAAAAAAAAAAAAAAACATTTTGCATGACAAAAACTCTTGTGACATTTTTCTAACGACTGCATCTCAAGAAATGTGTTTTTGTGCTCAGGTTGACTGTTATGACCATCATGTTAGTGGCTCCCACAGGCTCATTGGAAGTTTTAAAACCACCCTTGCCGAGATGCAAACCGCAACGCACGTCTCCCCTGTAAGCACATTTTAGCTCCCATCAAGTCGTCGTGGTGTTCCGTGACTTGTTTTTGCATTATCGTCTTCGTTTGATAATATGACTCATGACCTCTCACGACAGGTTGAGTTCGGTTGCATTAACCCAAAGAAGCTAAAGAAGAAAGACTATCAAAACTCTGGGGTCATTTACATAAAGCGCTGTCAGGTAATTGATTCGCTGAACCCTTCTTCACGACGTCGACTGCATTATCGTGCAAAGGTTTATGTTCTTATGTTAACCTGGCCCAGGTGGAGAAAGAATACACCTTCCTGGATTATATCATGGGAGGTTGCCAACTGAACTTCACCGTGAGCTCATACGTTTACTTCCCCCCCCTCCAAACAATTTTTACCAGTGTGTTTCGATTCCATTATGTTATTTTAAAAAATATATTTTATGGAGAGATATTTTGGGCAAGTCAAATTTTTCACACTACAACCTCTTCCAGCCACGCATTTGTGGACTTTGCTTTGTGCGCTGAGGCACAATGCTGCTGCAACACAAAAATTGCAATTTGAGGCTAACTGAATGATTATTTGACTGATAAAGAGGTGTGCAGTATAGTGTACACAACAGCAAGGCAAATCTCTCACTTTGCAAATACTTTTGTCTGAACTCCTCCTTTTTTTTCTGTATGAACTTGGGCCAGATTGCCATTGATTTCACTGGTTCGAATGGTGATCCCAATTTACCCACTTCCCTCCACTATATCAACCCCGAGGGCTATAATGAATACCTGTCTGCAATCTGGGCAGTGGGCAATGTGATCCAGGACTATGACAGGTACAATCCCAGCTCTGTTCTATCCCGGATTCTCAACACGAGAATCCAAGTGAGTGTTAACACCTGTATGCATTTCTCTTTAGTCACAAGAAGTTCCCAGTTTTTGGGTTTGGAGCCCAGATCCCTTCAGCGTGGAAGGTATATATGGAGGCGGACAAAAATCATCCAGGAAGACATGTTGATTGATCCAGTTCTCAGTTCTGCATACAGCACAAACACCACATGAATTTCATGAGATATTCAAACTGGATCTCAAATTTGAGTATTGACAGATGCATGGTGTGACTTTTCTGTTAGCGGGCGTATGAGTTGGACGCCCCAGCGGCAACCTCACAGCAGTTTATAGCTCTGGTTGCATTTGAACTTATGCCTGCAGTGATAGTGACACAATTTGATGTTGGTTCTCCGAGGGAATACTTTCAATTTTGTTTTGCCAATGCACGCAGGTTTCCCATGAGTTCCCGGTCAATTTTAATCCATCAAATCCATACTGCGATGGTAAGTTCTCACGCGACAAAAACATGTTGGGTATTATGGGAATTCCTCTCCCTCGGTGCTGCTCTTAAAGCAGAATTTTTGTGATTGCAGGCATTGAGGGTGTGGTGCGTGCGTATCAGCAGTGTCTGCCCCAATTGAAGCTTTGGGGCCCAACCAACTTCTCCCCAATTATCAACCATGTCGCCCGTTTTGCCAGACAAGGTCTTTACCAGAATAAAGCTGCAGTAAGTAGCTCATTGACACGTTTGGTCCAAGTGTGTGCTTGTCCTTGATCATTTTAGCGACAATGTTTAATCACCGGAAGTCTACTCAACGTTTTCCCTCTTCTTCACTTGCAGCAATACTTTGTGCTTCTCATCATCACGGACGGCGTGATCACAGACATGGATTTGACGCGCACGGCAATCGTCGAGGCTTCTCGCCTGCCCATGTCCATCATCATAGTGGGTGTCGGAGGCGCAGACTTCCGCGAAATGGAGTTCCTTGACAGCGATGACAAACCGCTGCTTTCACCCAGTGGGGAAGCCGCTGCACGGGACATAGTCCAGTTTGTGCCTTTCAGAAGTTTCTGCGTGAGTAGCAAGCCACACATAACGTTCACCATCATCATACAAATTTTTTTTCTAGTTATGTACACAGTTGCTTATGTTAACAGTTGCTTCCGGAAAAAAAGAAACCCCAAAACCTTTTCTTCCAAGTAAACAAACTCTTTCTGAATAGTATCCCATAAGGGATTTGTGTTAGACCTTTGGGGTTTCATTGCATTTGGGGTGTGCTTCTTCTGCATAACCCACATGACACTCATAGTCCTTAAAGAGTGTAAAGAAAGACCATTCAATGTTTCTATTAATTCTCTTATTTGTCATTGCAGGGAAACAGTGTGGCACTTACACACAGTGTCCTAGCAGAACTGCCTGAACAAGTGTCGTCCTTCTTCAATTCTTACAAGTTGAAACCTCCGAACATAAACAGTGAATAAAAGTGATCTGAGATGCAGTATGTTGCTTAAAATGAATCCCGAATGCCTTGTATTTATTATTCATCTAGATCTCTTTTAACCTTTTTTCCATTTTAGCCAATTGTCACTACTTTTTTTTTTTAATGCACAACAAATTCTTTTACCCCCAAATTCTCACCGTTACTGTTGCATGTGAAGTATCCAACCCACATGTGTTTATAGTTATGGGACTTGTCACGAGCAAACAATATTATCTTGTCACGTGAATAAAATCTTAACAATGTGTGTGTGTTTTTTTTTATATTAAAATCTGACAGAATCAATCATCTTGGAATTTTTTTGCACGGGTTATTGGTCAAGTTAGTGGTGGAAAATCTTTTGAAAAAAATTCTTGGTCAGATTTTTCTCGAAAATAAACCTGGCATTTGTGCTGATTTTTTAATATGAGCTGTGACAGACCACACAGTACAGGGGAAAGCGACGGAAGAGTGAACTTAAAACGACTGTCATCTTTTTAACGACATACGCGGGCGTTGCAATGTAACAATATGACTGGATTTATGACTTGCATAAACCAAGGAAAGACTTGACTCGCCAGATTTTCTACCCGCAGTAACACGTTCAAAACCTGAAGTTACTTATTACTTAAAAAAACTTCAGTATTTCCTCGTGGGTTTGCTTATGAGGAGTAAAACGGGTGAGCCGGTGAAGAAAACGAACGCACAGGGCACCGCCCACGACACACCAGCAATAGCAGCTGGACCCTTCTCCACACCAGCCTTCCCTTCAGTGCTGCACTGCGACGTGAGTTACAGGCGAAAACAAACTTATTGTTCCGTAAAATATATTTTGTCCAGGCCTTACCGTGCCATACTGTATTGAAATTGTATCGGTTTAACATTCCTGCCAAAGTTTAAGCGGGGCTGTCGAGAATGGGTTCGCTTCAAATTCCTGGATTTTTTTTTTCATTTTTTAATTTTGCTTGCCTAAAACCGCACCCAGTTTGAATACTGCTTCTACTTAAGTTTGACACATCCATACACAGAGTTTGACATTTGAGCTCAGTCCGTTTCGAGTACATCCAGCATATTGTTCGTTGGATTAAAGCATTGAGTTTTATGTCAACTGCTCTTTTCGAGTTCAGTACTTGGTTAAAGCGTCAGCCGAATTCCCTTAACGGTATTATTATCCAAACTATCCCCATGCTTTGCCTTCGTATAACTTTACAATCTTGAATGCGGTTAAGCGTGTTATTTGCTGCAGGCTACTACAGTGACATAACACAAAACATGAATTTACAATCTCGCGAACAGCGTATACAGTACGCCCAGGCACGAACGAGCAGTTTTGTGTGTCAGTCATTAACTCGTGTTATTATTGTGTTGTTTCTAAGTGTCTCTGTCAGGTCTTGCGTATGTCAATCCTTTAGCTGGGATGGCAGCAGTTGGAACTCCCCGTCCTGGGGTCCCCGACTGTGTGACCAGGGTGGCCCTGAACCTCTCCTGTCAGAATCTGATTGACATGGATGTCCTCTCCAAGTCTGACCCACTGTGTGTGTTTTACATGAGCACATCTGGAACAAGTTGGGTGGAGGTTAGTGTAATTGTTTTTAACCTCAATTATCCCTATTAGGTGTCTGTTTTAGAACGCATCTGAAACGAGGTCAATTCCTGTTGGTTTGCCTAAAACTACACCCAGTGCAAGAAGATGACTTTGAGATATGATTTTGATTCAGGTTGGTCGGACGGAGAGAATCATGAACTGCCTCAACCCCAAATTTTCCAAGGAATTTGTCATTGACTACCACTTTGAGACAGTGCAGAACTTGAAGTTTGAGGTGTTCGACATTGACGACAATGTCGGCTGCAGTCTGCAAGACGCTGACTTCTTGGGGGAACTGGTGTGCACGTTGGGACAGGTAAAATGCTGTTTGCTTTAGAGATCGTTTTTTTTTTCTTTCTGTTAAAACAATGCACCAAAAATAACTGTGCGACATTGTACTTTTTAAGAAGTTGGTATTGACAGCGACGCTGTGGACTGATTATGTGGTGATTTTTTTTTTTTTTCTGTCCAGGTTGTGTCTTCAAGGACTCTAACAAAACCACTTGTCATGAAGGACAAGAGGCCTGCAGGAGCTGGAACAATTACTGTGATTATTCAGATTCTGAGAGCTCATATTTGCTTTTAAAAAATATTTCAGTCAAGACGATGCTTTTTCCATATATGACAGATACATGCAGAAGAAAGAACGGACAACAGAGTGATGCGATTTGAAGTTGCAGGTAGACAACTGGACAAACAGGTATTAACTTTTTGCACCCAAGGGTGAGCGTAGAATAAATCAGTGTTTTTTAGATGGCAAATACCAACAGGCTTCTGCAAAATGTCAGTGTTTGCACATTTGGGGCACCTGTGCAGCAGATCGTGCGTCACGATTGAAAAATTTTCCAAACTGCGGGTTTCAACCTCCCTTGACTTGTTTGTTCTAAAACCGCAGAGTTTTTTTGGCAAGTCTGACCCATTCTTGGAATTCTACAAGGAGACAGCAACGGGATGGCTGTTAGCTCACAGGACAGAGGTACATGCCACTGACAACGTGTTGTTTTTGGAACGTTGACTTTTTGAGCATTTACCCGATGAATGTGACGGTGTCTCATTGTGCAGGTGATAAAATACAACCTGAACCCAGTATGGAGACCGTTCCAAATCCCGATTCAGGCACTCTGTGGAGGTGATGTGGAGAAATCTATAAGGGTATTGACAATTGCAGTCCATATTTTGGGTGTAGAACGTGCAGTGTATTGCTAATTCATATTGCATATTGATTGCTGCGGTCTCATTTCTTGAGACTGTTTTCTCCACGCGTCTCTACTACTGTTTTCAACTCTGATAAAGAGAACATCTGGCTAATGTGTGCTAGTTTTTTTTTTTTCTCGTATCGGGAAACATCGTTTTTACTGGCATCTTCCTGTCTGTGACACTCTGTTTCCAGGTCGATTGCCACGACTACAGGAGCAATGGCTCACATAACTTAATCGGATCCTTTCAGACCACACTGAGCCAAATACAGCAGGCATCGCAAACTTACGCGGTAAACTCTGCCCTCATCTCAAACATGATCAACCTGAATCTGAAAACAAGGGTGTTCAAACAACGGCCAGAGGATTATTTGTGCCTTGATGCCTCGTTTTAGCCGTTTATTCTCTAATTAGGAATTGATGTTAGATGCCGATGAATAAAGGTAATTAAGTCTCAGGAGCAAATAGTCTGAATGGCGATAGTTTGCCCCACTTCCTGCTCCATCTCAAGGTCCGTTTCAGGGCTGCTCGCCACCCGATATTCTTGAAAAGTCTTTCCCTTTGTATGTAATGTCAAAGTCATTACCTTCATAATAGATTTGTTTTAGTGCATTAATCTAAATAAATCAAGGTGAAAAATGACAAAGTATCCCCCGTGTCCATTGAGTTGTCTGTAGACGGTTTAGGCAGATTACTCTCTGTTTTCGTGCAACATGAATTTCAACTTGACGTTTATATTTTCCGTGCCCAGGCTGAGTTTGAATGCATCAATAGGAAGAAGAAGCAGCGCAAGAAGAGCTACAAAAACTCTGGCATTATCGTCATCAAACAGTGCAAGGTATTCACTAATGTTGTTTGCTCTCTGACCCACGTTTAGTACTGTAATTCTCTCCTGAAATGATTTCATTTTCGACCTGTGCTTTTTTTCCCAAATACAAAATTGATTATTTTCTGTTGCAAACACGCATATGCAGATCGTCAAGGAGTACACTTTCCTTGATTACATCTTTGGCAGCTGTCAGATTAACTTCACCGTGAGTGGAGAGTTACATCTCTTATTATTATTATTATTTTTTTTTTTGGTCCAGCACGTTATTCATATCTTGGGATATATTTGTAATATTCGTTATCTATCTGCGCGGGCCAGATCGCCATTGACTTCACAGCCTCCAATGGGGATCCCAAAACTCCACAGTCCCTTCATTACATCCACCCCCACGGCTATAATGAATACCTTTCGGCGATCACGGCAGTTGGTAATGTCATCCAAGACTATGACAGGTAAGTAGGCTTTACATCCAGGCAAGTAAAAGAACATTGTATTGTCATTTCATAGTTGGACGGCCATGATATGATGGCCCCTGAATGTTCTGAACTCGAATTACAAAATCGTTTAACAAATACAGAAGGTGTTGTCTGTGTGTCATTGGATTTTGAGAAATGGGGGAATCATTGTAATCTAGCCATTTATAGTCTTTTCAAATTCAGTAATCTAATGCTTTGTTGTATTTTTGTGCAGTGACAAAATGTTCCCCGTGTTGGGCTTCGGAGCTCAGATCCCTCCGATGTGGCAGGTGATTTTTTTTTTTTTTTTTTTGTGTGTTTGTGTGTGTGTGTGTGTTTGTTTGTTTTTTTTATTTTTCCTGATTTCGTTGTTGTGATATCACATTCACTTGAACCATTTGAGATTTGTACTGGATTGGATCGGCTGAATTGAATTTTCCAGGTCAACCACGAGTTTGCTGTCAACTTCAACCCTTCGAATCCATTTTGTGAAGGTAATGAAAATCTAAAGCGAATACTTTTAACTCAGAGCCACATCAACACACACTGATAAACACACATACATAGATGCAACCACCAAAGAACCTTATTTGGCAACCTTATTGGTTGAAATGGATGCAACACCTAATGTAACGTAGCCATGATCTCCAAAGCGTTCGTCTTGATTTTGGCATGTTTTTTAGGCATTGCAGGGGTTGTGCAAGCCTACCAGCAGTGTTTGCCGCAGGTGAAGCTCTACGGCCCAACAAACTTCTCCCCGATCATCAACCACGTTGCCCATTTTGGCCAACAAGCCTTACAGCAGCATCGTGCCTCCGTGAGTTGTCAAGATGAGATGTCTCATCTGGCATTTTGTTGTCCATGTTCATTTTGGCATCTCGTGCCTTCTGCGCTAATCCAACTGAGAATTACATTTGCCGAAATGTTTTACAGCAATACTTTGTACTGCTCATCATCACTGATGGCGTGATCACGGACATGGATCAGACTCGCGACGCCATCGTCAAAGCCTCGCGTCTGCCCATGTCGGTTATTATCGTGGGAGTGGGCAGGGCCGACTTCAGCGCCATGGAGTTCTTGGATGGAGATGATGGACTTTTGCGCTCGGCTGCAGGCGAGGCTGCCATGAGAGATATTGTCCAGTTTGTTCCATTTAGACAGTTCCAAAATGTGAGTTCCGTAGAACTTTTAAAATGTGTGTTTTTTTTTTCTTTTTTGGAACTCCCATGCAATTTATCCTCTGGTTTTTTTTGTTTTTTTTTTTTACATTGACAAGTAAAATGTTTTTGTCATTTCAGGCAGGAGCTGCTGCCCTTGCCCAAAGCGTATTGGCTGAATTACCTGACCAAGTGGCCTCTTTTTTCAACTTATTAGACCTGAAGCCCCCCAGTGACCCCAGTCCTGCTTAGAATTGTGAGCAAACATAACGAATTATACCACTAATCAAGTTACTCACTCTGTTAAACCACTATTTCTTTTATTTAAAAAGGAAAAAAAACACCTTTCCTGCCTTTATCCTATTAAGTGCCAGTTGATACTTTCTTGATATGCAAATTGTCCAAACAGCCACGTGCCTACAGAAATGTTTACAAACCCACTTCAAAAATCTACCTCCTATATTTTGTAAAGTGTGGGTTATTATTATGTCAGTGTTGGCTTCCATTCTAGCTTGCTGACCCCACCTCTCACAACAACTTGGACGCTGACATGCTGTTTACGCAACAATATTGCAGGATTACCAAACTGAAATTTTTTTTATGCCCCATGTTGTACTGAAGTAATTTTACATTTCAGAGTTGGCATTTCTCATATCAATAACACTCAGCTTATGAAGGCAAAGAGTTATTTGTGAATGTTACTATAACAAAACTGTAACATTATATTCATTTGTTCAGTTGTAACTCTTGTCATTTTTATTGTCTTATCTCAGAGAATTGTATTTGTATTCATATTGATTTTATTTGTATGTTTTGTCTGTTCGAGTATACATCATTGTATGCAGTATGACGTTAAAAACAAATACTGGAACAAGCTACTTTGATGCCTTTTTGAAACCACCAATACTGAATTGGATTGCAATGCAACCTCTCCCCTCGAAATTAACATACATTTGTGTTTTCCCCCATGCAAAGTGAGGTGCCCAACACTGCAAATAGCATTCCTCTGTACCCTGAGTGCGACACAAAATAATATCATGAAGCAAAATAATATGTTTTCTGTGTTTGGTATTGCGGCGGGATTCACTGGATGGTTGTCAGCCTTTTTATTCTCAACAGTGTTTTTGCAGGTCACAAGGTGACAAAAAGTAACGGGCTCCTGTACTACTTTGTGGCAGCATTTTGAGTTAGCCTCTAGCGCCCTCTATCAACATAAAGAGGGACTACATTTTTTAACACTCCTGTATTTCCGGAACCGAAATTGCATTCCACATTGTTTGTTTTGTGACAAAAATACACTACATATTATTATTATTAATATTATTACTATTATCACCCATACATTTTTATTTGTATTTTATTTTACCAAAGAGGCGTGGTCATGTTGTTGGAAGGCGTCACCGTTCACCACAAACGTTGAGGTAGTTGACGGGGCGAGGGCGAAAAGCTTCACGTCCATCGAAGCCACGCCTAACGAAACAAACAAACATATTTCATTGGATTTTGGAGACGTGTGTCACTTTTCTAACGGTAAGTGTCATGCGAAACATTCCCCAAAGCGCCTTTGTATGTAAATCGTAGTGGCTAGCTTAGCTTGACGCCCTGGTGTTGGCGCAACGAAGCGATTGTAATGTTCTAAATTAATATTCATAAGCCTCAGTAACGTGTTGAACACGCGAACCCGAAGCAACATTGTGTGAAGTTTCAATCGCTTATGCCCCAAAAAAATGTACGTTATGTAAACCTGAAGACTACGGTGTTGAAACAACGGCGATTCAAGTTCCGCCAAATAAAGATACTTCGAGCTTATCTGTCATAAACGCCCACCAGTATTTTTCACTAACTGAACTATGCCGCCGTTAGTGAAGCAGTCTGCATTCTAATGTTTGTGCATTTCCAATAGAAGCCCATGTTTTGGTCATTTATGCTTCCGTATTTTGAAAATGAAATCAAAATGTTCTCTCGGTTCTTTGATCCCAGCCTGTGAACAGTCTGTCCGACATGGCTGCTCAGTGTGTGACCAAGGTGGAGTTGACAGTTTCCTGTGATAATCTCCTGGACAAAGACATCGGCTCCAAATCAGACCCTCTGTGCGTCCTGTTCATGAGCACGGCGAACTCCCAGTGGTATGAGGTCAGTCGAGAGAATCTGTATTCGTTCCTTTAATTCATTGTCTGGTAGTTAATGTTGATTTGTGCGCCCTTTTTGTTTCTGTGTGCGAAACAAGCTCACTCTTGACCTGAAGGTGGTTTGTTCAAGACCAACAAGAGCCAAAAAGGACTGTTGGAATATGCATTCATTTTTTGCAGAAAGCGAAAAATGATCTCTCTCAAAATTATCCCAACACAATTGCGCCACTGATTTCAAATAAGATTTGTCAATGCGCACAGAAATGATTTCAGTAAAACTTATGTTCCCCGAGAAATGGTTTCAAAGCCGATTCCTTCTTAAAGGGGTGTACTAATTTATGTTGTCCACTGTGCATCGCGGTTGTTTCAGAGCACAAGTAATCATTAACCTACAGATGGAAATACACGCTTTGCTAATCAGTAATAAGAACTTTTTTTCATTACTGTGTGTGTTTCAGGCAGTTTTATTTAAGATTACAACACTCGATGTTCAACTCTAATCATCTGAATGAAAACGCAAACAAAAAAACCCAAAATCTACTTTGCACATAGTAACAATGCATTAACTTTCTCAACAGTTGGAACGCACAGAAAAGGTCCAGAATTGCCTCTGCCCAAAGTTTGCCAAAAAGTTTGTCATCGACTACTACTTTGAGATGGTGCAGAAATTGAAATTTGGCATTTATGACATTGACAACAAGACCGTTGATCTTAGTGATGATGACTTCCTCGGAGAACTGGAGTGTACCTTGGGCCAGGTAAGGTTTTCCCGACTTGGGCTTCCACTTAGGGCAAAGACATCAGAGTTATTTTTTTTCTACTGATAAATGTTAATAATCACAGTTATTATTGATGTCAAGCATCCCCCTGGGACGCAAAGCTCAATACTTTTACGTCTCCAGTAGGTTCAAATGTTTTTTTTTTTTTTTTGAAAGATTTTTTTCCCTACAAAATCAAACAACTGAAATAATCACAGTTATTATTGATGTCAAGCATCCCCCTGGGACGCAAAGCTCAATACTTTTACGTCTCCAGTAGGTTCAAATGTTTTTTTTTTTTTTTTTTTTTTAAATTATAACCAGGTCGTGTCCAGTAAAAAACTGACCAGGCCGCTGGTCTTGAAGAACAAGTCACCCGCAGGAAAAGGGACCATCACAGTGAGCAATTGAGTGTTGCTTCATTGTACGCTGTGCCCCCCGCCCCACCCTGTTGTTCAATTCCTTGTCCATTCTGCTGTAGATCAGTGCTGAAGAAATCAAAGATAACCGGGTGGTAAATTTTGAGGTGGAGGCAAGAAAACTGGACAACAAGGTATTTAGAAGATCAGAAAGGAATTTGAAAATGTTGTCATGTTATGAATTTAAAAGTGCTTCTTTTAAAAACCCGACAGGATTTCTTTGGGAAGTCTGACCCCTATCTGGAATTCTACAAGATGACAGAAACTGGCTGGCAACTGGCTCACAGGACCGAGGTAGATGAACTCAAGAAGTGACACTGACGTTAATGTGCTCTTTTGAAACGGATGCAATGGATGCAATGGATGCAATGCTCATTTCCTCTTTTTCCGGCGAGATGAAGATAAAGTAAGCAGTTGTTCTGTCCTTAGGTGGTGAAGAACAATTTGAATCCTACATGGAGACCCTTCCGAATCCCCCTGCAATCTCTCTGTGGCGGAGACATGGAGAAATCTATAAAAGTACCTATATGTATTTGATTAATTATTTTTTTACAACAACAAACCAACAAACACCTCAGTTCAATGTTTCATCTTCGGGATAGGTTTGGTCACATTCAGGGTGGCATCATCCAGTACAGTCTCATTCTTTCATAAATAAGCATTTCATTTGCTGGTCATACAAGTTACACGCCAGACACGGTGACCTGATGAGTGTATTTAGCGCAGGCCTGATGGATGACACGTCTTCTCTTAACTTCTAAGCAAACTTGTCAGGAAGGAAGCTGTTTTCAAGCGTACAGGACAAGTGAGTTATCCAGATCGTCGTTTTTGTTTTCAGTTCATCTTAACATGACTTAGCTGGAATGGGTGAAGTGTGACTAGATTAGATGGGAAATGTACTCTTTTCATCTACATTTCTTTTTCATCCAGCACATATGACATTTGTCCGCTGCCGGGTATATTGATGTGAGTTCAACTTGGCAATTTGCGTATTGCAGTCGCTCATGTTTGCATGTCTTTTGGGACTTGGGCATCTTTCAAGTTTTGTTCCACTTAATTAAGTGACATTAGAAGAGCACAAATATTCTGGTGTTAACTAGCATAATTATCACTAGCTGTCACAAAGTATACTTAAAATGAAAACTGTAGAAATGTACATCATTATTTTAATCGTCATTTTGAGTGGAGCAATCCTTTAAAGTGCTGTACTTGTTACCCTTTGTGTATCCTTGACATTTGTTGAGTTTGCCACATCATTGGGTTTCCTCTTCTTTCTACTGTAGGTTGACTGCTTTGATTACGACAGTGATGGCTCGCATGATCTCATCGGTACTTTCGAGACCACAATGAAGCGCCTTCAAGAAGCATCGCGTACCTCACCGGTATGAGCATATTAGGCAGTGTTTGTTCCCTCCAAAACAACAACCACAATCTCAAAGTAGTGAGCATGTTTTGGACAGTGGGCCCAGTGGTCAGCCGTTTGAGATGATGATGCGAGAAATGACATGACTAAACACACGTGCTATGTAAACTTAACCTATTGCTGTGCCTTAGCTCTGGATGCTGCTCCACTGTGTGCTTCATTCCATGCTGTCCTCGTTAGAAAATGGTTGTGAAAGACATCAATTTCCATTAACAACAACAACAACAACAACAACAACAAAAATATTTGTATAGTTGTAACAGTAGCACAGCATGCCAAACAATAGCAATGGAGTATCGCTAAAGTCACTATTGCTCGTCAAGTATGTGTGGTCTGAAGTGCTAAAGAGCCTATTTTCCCCTCAGGCAGAATTTGAATGCATCAACAGTAAAAAGAAACAAAAGAAGAAAAGCTACAAGAACTCTGGTGTTGTGAGTGTGAAACATTGTCAGGTACAAATATTGCTGTGCTTATGCTGTTTGGTTATGTATGATAATGTCAATCAGTGTAAAAAAAACAACAACACAATTTTCATTTCACTTGAAAGGTGGTCAAAGAATACACATTCCTGGATTATGTTATGGGGGGCTGTCAACTCAACTTCACCGTGAGTCCCCCTACCAACCCCCCAAAAATTAAAATACGGTGTGTCTGTTATCTTTTTTCCTCTGCTCACCTTGTCATGTCCTGGCAGGTGGCAATCGACTTCACAGGTTCCAATGGGGATCCGAAGTCCCCTCATTCTTTGCATTACATCAGTCCACAGGGCATAAACGAATACCTCTCTGCTATTTGGTCAGTGGGCAACGTCATCCAGGACTACGATAGGTATGTGTGATATGTGAAATGCAGTATTATAGTATGTACAATGATGTCTGTATTCCTTCCTCACACCCAAGGCTGGTTTGATTTAAATGGCAACGCTTTGTTTGACACAAGTAGCATGTCTTATTGTCTGTCACTCCTTTGTAGCGACAAGATGTTTCCTGCGTTTGGCTTCGGGGCCCAGATCCCGCCAACATGGCAGGTAAGACCATTTTTTTCATGACTATTTCTGAGTGAGCTGTGTAAACATGACATTTCTTGAGCAGGTGTCCCACGAGTTTCCACTCAATTTCAACCCAACAAATCCATTCTGCGCAGGTGTGTTAAAAAGGAGAGGTGGCACGTCTTGATATTAGACTAGTCTGTCATGAGTTGATCCCGTTGTTGTCATTGTGTTTGTGGTGTGCAGGTGTTGAAGGGATAGTGGAGGCCTACAGGGTTTGCCTTCCCCAGGTCAAACTTTATGGTCCCACAAACTTCTCACCAATCATCAACCATGTAGCGAGCTTTGCACAGCAAGCCCTGCAGCAGAACACTGCCTCAGTGAGTGCCTGTCGCTTTTGCTTCCCGACACTCCACATAATTACTTTTTTGGTTTTTTTAAACACAATGCTCTTCTGTTCCCTACAGGCAGAATGTAGACATTACTAATGTACATTTTATTTTATTTTTTTAAGTTTGCAGTTGTGCAGCTTGCTGCCTATTAGGGACAAAATTTCATACGGCAACATTCATGCCAAATGTATTGATATGATTGTTTAATTGAAAATAAAACATGTAAATACAAAAGGATGTGGAAAGTGCAGCTGAACTGCTAAGAACTCACTCTGTCTGTCTGACTTGTTTGTCGGCATTTCAGTGATTTAACGGTTGCTTTTTTTTTTGTTGCGCCCAAAGCAATACTTTGTGCTGCTCATCATCACCGATGGAGTGATCACTGACATGGATCACACACGTAATGCAATCGTCAACGCCTCGCGTCTGCCCATGTCCATCATAATCGTGGGGGTGGGCGGCGCAGACTTCACCGCTATGGAGTTCCTGGATGGAGACGACGGGCGTCTTCGCTCTCTGACTGGCGAGCCTGCCATGCGTGACATCGTCCAATTTGTACCATTCAGGCAGTTTCAAAATGTAAGTCAATTGAATTTACCGGATCATGTAAATTCAGTTTGCCTTGCGGTTACGTTGATTCCTCCCGCACCCCCTTGCTCCCCATTTTAAGCTGTTAACATCACTAATTCGTTGCTTCAAGGGAGACCTATATGACATTTATGTCAAAATTGAAAACAGTTCACAGGTGTCCTCTGAGCATGTTTGTGCGGGCTTTCCTCAAAATATCCCGAGGAGCAAAAAATATCGCAGAAAAATCCACTTTCGTCTGTGTGCCTTATTTCTCTGCAGGCACCCAGCCAGGCTCTTTCACAAAGCGTATTGGCAGAGTTACCTCAACAAGTGGCGTCCTTCTTTGGGTTACTCAAACTGAAGCCTCCCCACGAGCCCAGTTCTTCATAGGGGTATCCCATATATTTGGTCTTAAGCCCCATATAACTCTCCCATGCTGTTTCCTCCCTGACAAATACTGTAGTGTAACCCCTTGCTCAACTGAACCATGGCATGCATCTCATGAGCATTTATTCGCTCTCCAACTGGAGGACCTTGTACTAGCACGCTCTTTGTCCTCACGGTCAGAGCACTCATAGAATGTCTGTCTCCACCCACTACTGCATGCCATTTCTACATACCAATAGGACACCTTTGCCATACTGGAAGCACAAATACATGTCACGTTACTAACGAGGCAAGACCTGTGGATATTTTGGTGTAACTGGAGTCAAGGAGGCTACTAATGCGTGATTCATATTCACACTAGTTGGGGCTACTAGAGTGACTGGTGCAGCACAGTAGCTTACTGGTATGGTCTAATCGTGTAATAGAAGGCCAAATGTGAAAGAAGTAGGAAAAACATTACATGTTGTTCTACTAGTGTACTCAATTGTCTTACTCGTGAGGACAAGCGTACTAATACATGGACTTGAAGCTGGATGGAAAGGATATTGAATAAATGCTGCAATGCCTTTCCACAGCCTCTTCCTTTATCTTCGTAAACCAATCATGAGTTTCATCATTTGGCCTGTTTATATATATTGAAAATAATAACCTAGACTGTTGTTGTGGTAGATGATAATTTAAGTAAGATTATACTCTCAGAAGCCTTGGCAGTATTTTAACCACTTGAGTTTCGTACCAGTGGGTTGAACACACAAAACCGCGCAAGATGTATCGTCTCCTTCCCGAGCGCTGCTGAAATGCCCTCGATTGTGCACATCGCTTTTATTGTTCGATATTTGTTATTTTCACAAGTGCTAACTGTTGTGTGGCCAATTAAAATTTCGTCTGTCTTTGTCCACATTAGTTCTTGTCCGTCGTTTCATAATTGTTGACTCGTTTAATGTTTCTGTCAATGCCAAATCTGTTCTCTCATTACCACAGGCTCCAAAAGAAGCATTGGCGAAGAGTGTGTTGGCTGAGGTTCCTGGTCAACTCGTGGAGTTTTGCAACACCATGAAGCTGAGTCCACCCAACACCAATCCTGTTGCAAAGCCTGCAGAGGCCATCTGATGTTGCTGCACAAATCAACTGGAACCCAGACCACGTTACAGTACCCCCTTTCTACCTGACTTAATCTGCTAAAACCCAGACTAGGAAATGCAAAGGAAACACTCCAAATTATTCCCCAATCATACTCTTTATAAAAAGCATGTTGTTCTCCCCCGCAAATTTAAAACATTAATATTCCAGGCAGCTCACTAAAGATGGACCTTCGCTGACCAATTTCATCCTTGATGATAGGGCAGGCACTCGAATTATTTGTATACAAATGTCAGTCGACAGTACGTTCCCTTCAAGTCCATAGCCGTTCATTCTAACAATTACTCCTACGTACATTGCTGCTGTTTTTAAAATCTGTAGTACAGGTGCTTTATTTTTTTAAGAAAAAAAGTTTAATAAGCCAGTCTTGTGTTTAACTTGTGCCACGAAGAGTTAGTAGCGAATGAATAATTTTAGGCATCAACAATCCTGTCATTAGTACGAGCAAGTTTACAGCCTCATGTAATCAAATAGCTTTTTATATGCTATTTTGCGAAACAGTTATTGTTGCTTTTACAATATGTTATTTACTGAAATGGCAAAACCCTACACGTACCATATAGTATGCTATAGTTTTAGAGCACTTATTTGAGATGTACAAATGCCATCGTCATTTAATTCTTTTACTTGATTGATTAGAAGCACTTCTAAGAGAACCAATGCCACAAAACTAGGATCTTTTTGCTAACAGAAGAAACAAAAATAATATGCATCAGTGTTAATACAGTATACAGTAGTCATGTTTATCGTAAATAAAAACAGACATTGCAATTCTATACTTTTTCGTGTTTCATGGTCATCTATGTGCATATGTTAAATATCAAGGTTTTTATCCATCCTTTATGTATACTACTTATCCTCTGAACAATAGGTGGCGTACACCCTGGACTGTCACCAGCCAATCACAGGGCACATATAGACAATTATTCACAACGAAGGACAATTTAGTATTTATTTATTAGTCAGACCAAAGGAAAAAAAAAAAGTCTCTTCTGCAAGAAGTCACACCACTTTAATGTGAAAGTCCACAAAAGAAACTCACGTGCAGTGTAAGGTTCAGTTCTTTGCAAAAATATGTACGTAGTGTACTATATTTAATTACGTGTAGTCAAACAGATCCTTGATTTTATTTACCATATAAAAATAAGATCTTCTCATTTTTGTTAGCCATAATGTTGCAAGTTATTACATCATGAATCTTATTAGAGTTCATTACTTTGCCTTTCTACACTTGTAGACGAGTCAACTGTTCAATTTCTACAGGTTCACCTCTCCACCACTGTGCATACAAAGCATCTTTGAGCGACAAACTTCCAGTGAACCTTACATGACAACTAACACATGAGCTGGTTCGGGCTAGACCAAAACAACCAAAAGTCTGAAATGGCGATACCAATCCGATGGTAGTAGTGATTACATGCGGTGAATGTTGGTGTGATCCATGAACTGTTTTAGATTCTGCAAATTGTCCCACCATTTGAAGAGGAAGGTCTCTGCGATAAGCTGAAACCAGGGAGTGATCTCCAGTTCTTTACGCTTGGCCTTCTCCAGCATTTGCCGTAGCTCTTCTTTGCTCACATAACAGTGGCTTTTAATTTCGTTTGGGTCCGGGCTCAACTCCACATCCTTCAGAGACATTTAAAAAAAAAAAAAAAAAAAAAAAAAAGTCAGCGCAATTCTGATAATTTTTTTTTTTTTTAATATAATATGTCAGAGTACTTGAAGTCTTTCTGGTAGTTAACCCAGCATGACTGATAGCTACCTTCTGCATAAAGAGGATGTAGTCAATCTCATGCTCTCCCCAATCGCCATCTGACTGCGCCTTATAATGGATCCTTGTTAGATAGGCCATTTCATCTGGAGTCACCTGCATATCGAAAGCAAAGGGAGCGCATATGCACCATGTTACACCTTCATCTTTTACCTTTCCTTTCATCACATTTTACCTGTTCTATGGGGATACCCAGTTCTGCTTCGAGTCTCCTCTGCGCAGCTCTTCTCACTCCAATGGCATCTTTCTCCTCGAGCTCACTGTCGGTGTATAATGGGTGACTGCAGCATGTGTTGGTGAAACAGCCTGAAAGACAGACCGAGTATTACACTTTACGAACTGCAGACACGAACCTTGTGTGGATGTGCCACTCACCGGGAAAAGTGATTTTGGCATCGGAGCGCTGCTGTAACAGCAGTTTCTCTTCACTGTTAAAAATGAAGACGCTAAAGGCTCTGTGTAATAAACCTGGCCAGAAAGAGTATGAGATGAAAAATACACGCCAAAAGGCAGGACGAGTGTAAAAGTAGGGAAAGTTCACCTTTCTCGATGTTGATGTTTAGGTGGCAGTTTTTCTTTGTGTCGGCACCAATCCGTTGGTCATTTTCATCGATGAGGATGCACATCTCGGCCAGCAACTGCACCTGCTTCTCATCCAGGTGGTCTGTGGTTATGTTAGGCATTTTGGCCGAACACTGTTGGCGCCTCACGTCACTGCAGCAAACAAACAATCAATTTTGTGTACTTTACACCACAAGTCTCAAAGTCCGGTCCTCGAGAGCCGGTGTCCTGTATGTTTTCAATGTCTTCCTGCTGCAACACACATGATTCAAGTGATGAGGATCATTATAAGGCTCCTGGACCTTCACACCTATGGTTTATGCACACCTTGAAGCAAGACTGCTTGGCCGCCTAGTCTTTGTTTCCTCAAAGTGATGTTTTAGTAAGTTTAAACGTGTTTAAAGCATATGTGAGGGGAACACTTAAGTTTTTTTGAAAGCTACGTACCCCCGTCTCCGTTATTCCCTATATCGCGCATGTTCCCATATGGTGGGGAGATCTAGAATTCATCCTCGCGATTAACGGAGGTTCACTGCACATTTAAAAACAAATTGTGACACTAGTCTTTAGCGCGCATAAATACTAAACTACCCTCTTATCAACTAGTTCTCCCAGAACTACCATGTAGACCAGTTCACTGTTATGTCAGATATCATGGCCACGCAATCCGACATGAGGACGTCTCTTGATTTCAGTTTGCAGTACAGTATAAGCTTTGTTGTAACTTAAAGCGACATATTGTTGGCCCGAAAGCTTACCTGGATAAAGATCGGGAGCACGCAGCGACCAGTCGGCGGAACGCCCCGGTCTGAGGTTGATAAGCGCGTGCGAAGCCAGCAGGTGCGTTTGTTTTCAACACGGCTGCTCCTTGGAAAGTCACCGCCCGTAACACCGCCCACAAGGCCCGCACCATCGTGTGACCAAAACTGCAAACCAATCACGTGGCACTTGGACGTTGGGTGCAGCTAAAATATGGATCAAAACTTTTGGCCTGGATCATACATTGACTTCACAGTGCCCCCCTGCTATTTCACGGGTTAGTAGTGCTATTGTAAGTGTACTGGGGACCAAAGTACAAATATAGAAGATTCTACTATTGTAATTAAGTATTTTTCAAGTTTCTGTACTTTACCTGTGCAAATAATTTTGCTGATGACTTTTATTCCGTTTGAAAATTAGCTGTACCCACTACTAATTGCTTTTGTCAAAATAGGCATGAGAGGTCAACTCACCTACAGTTTACATTTTTGATTGATTGAGTTCTTGGGAACTTATAAGGTCTAATGTCAACCAGGGAGATTTACCAACTACAGTATACCAACCAAGATTGGGAGAAGCAAGACATGACCCATTCATTGATTATTTTGGACGTCGCATGAATCTGTTGCCAGCCTAAAAATAACAATCTTCTGGTGTTAAAAAAATCCCGTCTAATGTTTCCAAGACATTTTCGAGACTTGCAGATATCAGCGAGAATTTAGTCCATTCTTCTGATCCTGTTCTTGTTTTACCGTCAACACTGCTCATCACACACGCCATCGGACCACAAGTGCGGCCCAGGCCCAGCTCCACCCAGGCCTGATCACGCAAGTACGTGCATTGTATGCGCTACATAGAACGTTAGAGAAAAAGAGCATAAGAAGACTTACTGTTATAACAATCTCTTGCGTTGGAAAAGCAATCCGTTACGTCTATTTTCCCTTTCGCCTTCGCTTACGACGACATTTAAGGCGCAATGCTGGCTGTGAATCGCCCGACTACTAGCATTGCGTCACACCTCACTGCGTTTCTATTGGGCGGAATATCGGCGTGACAGCTCATTGGTGGGGCTAGAACAAAACGCAAACTGCGTAACACGGAAGTGTTTGCACCCGAGCAGTCTGTGATGTGTCAAAAAATTGAAAGCATTTTCCGACCGTTGTACCGTCCACTGACCCACCGTGTTTTTGCACTTGAGAAGGAATATCATGCGTGATTAGTGTACACCGAGTGACGTTTCACGCTGCGGCGAGAGTTTGTGGTATGTAGGCAATGCCATCTGACAGAAAGTGCTAGATGCGCTCATCTGGGTGAACCCTGACAGCGGTGAGTCTTTTTTTGTCTTTTGCCGTATATTCCTGGTTTCCAAACGTCAACCTTGACATCAGTCAAGTGGTTCGCGGATTTGTCAATATGCTAATTGAATTAAATTTCACGTTTTAAACCCGTTACAATATTACAAACGAATGATGTGCGAGTTCCCTCGGGTGATCTGCAAAACAATCACTGCCAAAGTACAGTTACGTTTTTTTTCTTCAAGTCCATACTTATATTGGTGCAGTTTTTATTCACAGGTAATGTACATTAAGTCTTGATGTAATGATTATGTAAGTGTAAGTTTGGATTTCCCTGTACAGGGCACTGCCATATACGCTGTATAATGCACGATTACACACACACACACACACACACACACACACACACACACACACACACTATATATATATATATATATAATGTGTGTGTATGTATGTATGTATTAGCAATAAAACTGTTTGTAAAACATAGTGAGTTCTTGAATTGCCTCTCTACATGACACGCCTGTTTGAAACCTGTTAGTTTTGTTTGTCCCTTCAAACATTCGTGTTATTGTTTTGTAATCTTAGCATTTCCCTGTTGTTCGAGGTGACAAAAGTACTCACACTTGGCTTTTGTCAAATATCCCTAGTATCACGAATACCAGTCCACATTCCACCCGCTATTTGCGTCGTGGTGAAATTGGCTCAGTTTGCAATATATGCAAGTCATGGTGCATCTTCCCTATATATGATCACACATAGACACAGAGCCAGATATGGATAGTCCCGTCCCAACAACAAAAACTGTTAATGACTTTTGGGACAGCCTGTCTCTAAATATTATGTAAAAAGTATGAATGTAGTTAGATTTTGATTAATCTGTCTTTTTCAGGGCATATCCTTGCAATTTTTTTGAACTGGAATTTGCCTTTGACCCGCAGGCAGATGGTGCTAACTGAACAGCGCTGCCCAACCATCAGCCACCCAGCCCTGTCGGGTTTCGTTTGCCTGCTCTTCAGGTAGGAGGTAAACCGGGGGCGGGGCCATCCGGCAAAGTAGGCGGAATGCCCGTTGAGGGTGGGAGCAGCGGCAGCTCTGCCTCAACTGCTCGTCACCCCAAACAAAAGCGCAAGGCTCACAGCCTTTCTATTCGGCGCACGAACAGTACAGAGGAGAGGCCGCCTGGCAGCCACAGAGGAGAGATGCTGGAGGGACAGGTGAGAAGCATACCTCGAGCGCCGTGCAAACGTACTTTTTTTCAGGCCGGTACTGTGTTTCCTCAACATACGCAGGACTTCGGGAAAGGACATTGGCGCCCAGTGCTCTACTCCATATCATTTGCTTATTAGGTGCTGCTTTCCTCTCAAGAAAGTACAGAACCGGCTGGTTGAGCAACAGTGCTTTTTTTTTCCAGCTCTTGCAAATCTACGATTTCCATGTTGTTACAAAACGTTAAATGGACTCATTTCAAATTAACATCACTCTTGTCATCTAAAGTTTACTTGAATAATATAGGAGGATAATATAAAATCCCAAATGACCGGAGGTTTAGTGCTTGTTTTTAAAGCATTACATTTATAGACCACTCTTCAACTTAGTGAATCCTCTCCACTGGTGGTTACATTCGAAGTTGCTACTCCAGATTTATTACCTTCAGAAAGGGAAGCTCATAAATATTAGGTGGGCCGGTATTTACTTATCAAGACAAGGACACCTGATCACATAGATCCCGGTCGTTAATGTTGGAGCCCAGTCTCGTTGTTTTTCCATCTCTATGATAAAGTGAGGAAAGGTTGTGCGGATTATTTATTTATTTTTTGGGTGCATTTTCTCATGTTTCTGCTGTTATTTTGGTTAGTGGTAGACTTTAGTCACGTCTTTTGGTATTTGTGATGGGACCAACTGAGCCCCAATGATAATCAGTTCGCGTTTTAGATTTCTTTGGAGTCGAAGCGCTGCTTATGCATTCTCCGCTAGTTTACTCTGCAGGAGAGCAACAAGATAGCAGCCATGGCAAACGGAGCTACAGTTTCATTCATACGCAAAGCATTTGTGCAGCGTTATCTCCAAAATGTATTTGATCTTCAAAGTATTCAATACTAGATCGCTTTATTCTTGTCAACTGGTGTTAGCAGGGTTGCAAGTTGTTTAACCTTCACTTTGCTCCGGTTGATTTATCAGCCACTCAAACTATCAGCCGCGGACCCGTTGTCTCATCGAGTTTTGCTGACTCGGTTAATGTTTCCTGCCTCACCTACAGTACCCACCTAACTTTAAAACTGACATATAACCTGCAGAATGCACTTTTCCCACGCTGACATTATTAGCCTGAATTATGCCGCGGGGTTTTTCGTGGCACAACTAAGCGGCTTTGTGTACATAATGGCTGCCTGTTGTTTTCTAATTCGTCTTTTTCTGCAAGCGTGTGGCGCCGACACAATGGTCAGGAGACGAACGTCGCAGTGACAAGCTGTTGGTTTTGAACTTGTGCCAGAAGAGAGAGTGACAGTGGAGTATTTGGTTTCCTGGTCCTCGTAATAGTTGGCCGCAGAGAGGAAATAAGAGTCAGGCCTTCGTTTGAGCTGTCAAATGCAGACGTTTGCCATCGCACAAGCTTGTACTTCTCTCGGGGGGTAGGTGGGGCGTAGACTTGTGATCATCTTGGAACTGTGTGCTTGCAATGGAGGTAGGTGAACTGGCTAGTTTCTCTGGATCGAATTGTTTCTTGGTTTCACACTCACCAGACACAACGTTGTCAGTATATCTACTGTATTTGAAATTCTTTTCGAAAAATAATAACGCTCCGTTTCGATTGACCCTCTCGACCAGCTGCTGTTGTAACGTATGCGTTTGAGCAAGGTGACTGTTGAGTGGGCAACAATCCCATCTGGCTTAAGTTTGCTCCGTTTTGACGTTTCTTTGTAGGACTCCAAGCTGCCGCAGTCTCTACGAAACAATCTTGTCGACCTATTTGGCCAGATTGAACGGGAGTTTGAAAATCTCTACATCGAAAACCTTGAACGTGAGTACATCGGTTCGTCCAGACCTTGAGATGTGCTTTATAAAATGTAACCAGGACAATAAATATCAACAATTTAATGCTCAGTGACACTAACATTCTTGTCAACTTATATTTTTGGAGCGCACTTTGTTGACCTTTTGCTATTGATTGTCTAATAAACCAGGATGTAGACCGTGTTTGTCTACTAAGGCCTTGTCTCTGTGCTAACATTACAGTACGACGGGAAATTGATTCCCTGAATGAACGTCTGACTGGCGACGGACAGAATCTTGAGGGAGGAGATCCCTCCAAGGGAGCCCTGAAAACAAAAGGTCTTGTATTTCCTGTGGGATTTGCCGGAGTAATGTTATTGTTATTGCTCGTGTGGTCGCCCTAATGCAGATTATGTGGCTTCACTGGAAGATTTGGAAATGCTGGCCTTAGGTTCCTAAGCACATTGGCCGGCAATGAGATTATAAGGAGTAAAAATATGAGTATTTTATCTGTAGGTCAAAATGAAAAGTAGACAATCCCCGCCACTGCGGACCAGTGTGTCTCAGAAACATTCACTTGAATTCAACATCCTTAGCTCAAGTTGCCCGTGCATGATACGCATCAATGTCTGGTAGTAGTGTTCAAGCATCATTCATCACGACTCGTGGCTACCGCAAAGTCAATCTTTGGCCGTGGAGATTTGACATGCCAGCAGCAGTGAAACCAACCACGAGGTTTGTCAGCATCTGTTTCCAGTTGTAATGTTGACTATGTCTTTGTCGCACATGCAGCCAGCCACAGCACCAGCCAACTGTCACAGAAGCTGAAGACGACCTACAAAGCCTCAACCAGTAAGGTATTGAACTTGTTTGCCTTTTTGTACAGCTAATAAATGTGTTACTTGTGTCAATATTTGGAACGGCTTACATGATGTCGCTATCAAACGGCGCTTTGTTTCCAAGTGAGGAAAAGGAGGCGCATCTTGTCCCACCCTCGAAAGGTCATGTGCGATTTCATGTGCTGAAGTGTAATTCATTGACAGAGTTGCCTGCTTTCAGACACTCGCACCTCCCTTGAGTTCTTCCTTTGTAATTTCTTTGCTATATATAAAACGATTGTACGCTTTCACTGGCAAAATAGGTGGACCGTGCCAGAGTCAAAAGTGTGGCCACTTGAGAGTTATGAGGAGGCGAATCAGGGGTAATGTCCCGTGTATACTGTTAATCACATGCTCCGATTCTCTTTTTAAACTGCAGCCTGACCTTGACTCTGCATCTCATCCCCCGACTTATTTTTAGCAACAGCGGCATCGACAGACATATAAAACCTAATATTTCCTCACGCAGCGGCTGGGGACAATTTTACTCACCTGCAGCAAGTAGCGGGAATCCATTTGGGTGAAAAAAAAAAGAAAATCACGATTAGATTTGTACGTCTGGACTTTAAGGTTGGGTATAGTCAAGGAACAAAAGGCAGAACATAAGTGTGATCCTAACCACACCCGACAGAATAAGAGCGGACATGAACGCAGTCTGACACGTGCGAGCCGGATGCTTTGCTGCGACGCTGTTTGCTTTGGTCAGTCGTCGGCTTGCTGCTTGCGTATGTAGCACAGCTTGAGAATTTTTTTGCCGTGTTTAGTTAAACCACCGGTGACCCGAGTCATGTCATGCGACTCCAGGCCCCCCACCTCTCGCACGAGGCTCATGCTTCTACACTCACCCCTCTGCTTTTCACTTGGCTTTCGTCTTCATGATGCCTTAACTGGAAAGTAGCAGCGCAGTGGTGTTTGGAGTGTTCTAATTGATGGTCCAATGAAATAGAGATGTCGTCATGTAATTGTCGGCCCCTGCCTTTTTTGGCATCTTGATGATCTTAGAATCCATTTTGCAGCAGTTGAAACCTTGTTTTTTTTTTTTTTTTTTAATTCTCTGTATGACTGCATTTACTCCCATTCAGATTGTATCCAGCTTCAAAGCCACAACAGGCTCCCGAGCTTTATGCCATCTGCAAAAGGAGTATGTTGGCCATCGGGACGGAATTTGGGACCTCAGTGTGACCAAAACTCAGCCAGTCGTCCTTGGAACCGCTTCAGCAGGTACATCGCCCTGCAGTGTGCATCTCAGGAAGCCACTTGTACCTTCTGTCTCATCAGTTTCAATCAAAAATTGTGCTCCAAGTGCAGTTTCTACATTTCGATTTATATGACCTTACACCATTTTGCCCGGTTGTACACGCTGCTTTCATACGCGCTTTAGATTTCCGAGGTTGAGTTCTCACGCGTGCTTTGGCAAAACTGTTCATGACGACATGACCCGCTTTGTTCACAGACCACTCAGCCCTGCTTTGGAGTATCGAGACTGGGAAATGTCTGCTCAAGTACGGTGGCCATGCAGGATCAGGTAATCACAAAGTGACTCATTTATGTGAGGCAAGCCAGAAACAGCAGCGATATCATCTCTGCCCGGTGAGGCTTTCATGCTGTCGAGTGTGAAGGCCTCTTGTTGAAAAATATTCACTCGCACCGACATTTCTGTTGTTACAAGTATTTAAAAAGTCTGTTGGTGCTCTGAGTCATTTGTATTGATCTCTCTTCCACAGTCAACTCGATCAAGTTCCACCCCACAGAGCAGATGGCCCTCACAGGTAAAAAATGAATATCGGTGTCAATATGTTATTTTGCCTCGTTGCTTTTTGAGCACGCTGTCCCGATTCTCTCTTGTCGAGCCGATACTGTTGATCTTCATGTTTGTTCCCGTGTCCTTGCATCGCCCCAGCCTCCGGGGACCAGACGGCTCACATCTGGCGCTACATGGTGCAACTACCTGCCCCCCAGCCAGCACCAGATGTCAATGTAAGTCACTTTCTTCTGCTCAATTTGAAAGAGTTGAATAGGCTGGAATGCCCCGGAAATTGACATTCCCGATTGACTTTGTCATCTGTTCCCCAGAAGGCGCCCGCGACTGAACATTTGTTTTTTTTGCAATTTTAGGCACCGTGTGACGATGACCAGGATTCTTCAGACCGCGAAGAAGGCGAGGTGGACGGCGAAGGCCCTTGCGAGGTGCCCACTGTCCGGGTTGCTACGGCAACCCTGAAAAGTCACCAGGGTGTCGTTATCACAGCTGATTGGCTGGTGGGGGGCCGACAAGTGGTGACAGCTTCTTGGGATCGTGCTGCCAACCTTTATGAGGTGGAGACCTCTGAACTGGTGCACACTCTCACTGGTACGTCAGCAGACAACGCAAGGTTTGCCTCCACCTTTCAAGTATTTATGTTCTAATAGCTTTTTCTATCCATGTCTGCTGATGAATAATTGACACTCCCTCAACAGGGATGTGTAATTTCCCATGGATGCCACAAGATAGCAGCAAAGTGCTTTAAGCTCAGACGCTTAGGTTCCTCAAACGGTTGCAAAATGAAACTGTGAATATGTGGGGGTTCACTTTATTCATATTGGGCCATGTGCAACTTTCATGTGAATGAAATGTTTCATAGCAGTTTGCCTACAACCTTACTTTCATGCTTCATGAGACGTATCAAAATGGAGGCTAGTTTGATGGCAGGATGTATGTTCCCACAGTAGTACCTTATGCTCCCCATAACCTGAGATAAAGGCTGATTTCTCGCTGTGTGCGCAGGCCATGACCAAGAGTTGACCCACTGTTGCACCCACCCAACCCAGCGGTTGGTCGTCACCTCATCCAGGGACACCACCTTCAGATTGTGGGACTTCAGAGATCCATCCATCCACTCCGTCAATGTCTTCCAGGGCCACACCGAGTGAGTTTCGCACTCAGACACACCCACATAATTGAATGGGTGCTTGAAAAGGCCGCACTTCTCCGCAGTGTTTATATGAACCACAGAGTGGCGCTCTATTCTCTCTCTGGTGTCTGCTCCTCGGAGGACTCCCTCACCCACAAGTTTGCTAAGCCAAATCCTCCACTTGCATCTCATTCGTTACTAAGTGCCTCTCAGCGTCTCTCGGCATCTCTCTGTGTCTTGTGTACAGTATTTATCTGGCTGCTTCCCCATTAATCCTCCACTCTGTGTAGTTTTTCCTCCGTGAGCACTCAATTGCTGTCACTCATTTTAGCTCCGCGGCAACACCTTGTCTGTTCTTTAAAAGGGGTGTGTGTGTGTGTGTGTGTGTGTGTGTGTGTGTGTGTGTGTGTGTGTGTGTGTGGTTATTTTTGCAATTTATTAATTCAGTTTCCAGTGTGTTTTAATTGTCAGTTTTCTTTAATTTTGACAGCCATGGTTGTGTGGTCCCAAGAATGTGTGCACGTGCGTCAGTAGGACGGGTCTATTACCTGTTTTCCCCCCCACACCAAAGTCGGATTACTATCCATACGAACCGAACTGCCCACACACACACCAATGAGTGTCACAAAGGAAAGGTGCCATTTCTGCTGCTAATTTGTTCATTATGCCACACAGATAAATGTGAATGCGTCCCAGCTTCAGGGTCCAGCGCTTCACATTTCTTCTGTCTTCTCCAGCAATTAGCGCTAATGCTTACTGACAACAATGCACAGCAGCTAAAAGTGCAGCATACACCCTGCATCCCACTACACTGCCATAATTGCAATGTAATGACAACTGTGTGTGAGCTAACAAAACGGCCAGTGGCAAAAAAGAGGAGTCGGTGGACTTGGTCCACAAATTCAATGTCATGTCACATTTGTCTCTTCTGATACCAACAGCTTTAGGATAGACCGTGATTGAAATGCTGTGTAAAGCGCTTGTGTGTGTGTGTGTGTGTGTGTGTGTGTGTGTGTGTGTGTGCGCGCGCGCGCATGTTTGTCCTGTTTCTGTTACCTTGTTGTAAGTTGTAAGCATATACCTTTATTTGATCAAATGCTGTATATTCCTGTCCATACAAAAACATTCTCTTTGTTGCAGACTTTTTCCACTGTCTTCTCCTAAAAAAAAAAAAAATCTTGACCTTAGCTGTCAGCGATGCAGCAGAGAGGCTATTAAGTAGCGCTGAGCACTTCCCCTCCCTCCTCACGCACCCTTTCTGAAAACGCTTTAACCTTAATCAACCTTTTAATAAATTACCTTGTCTGACAATGCACCCCTCAGCTCCCCCCACCGAGTAGACCCTCCTAGACGTCTCTCCCTCCCCAGCTGACACCTTCTCAGTTGGGTTATGAGACACTGCAAAGGCACAGGGCGCCTACAAAGATACAGCCATTGCTGTGAGCATCTGCCTCACTTAGAGCGGTTTGGTCCTCGCTAATTAGCCCTTAATTTCATGTCAGTTTGAATTAAACGTGCAGCAAAAACTCGCTGTGTGTGCGTGCGTGCGTGCGTACGTGCGTGCGTGTGCATGTGTGTTTCACCGTGCTACAGTGCGATTCTGAAATTCTAAAGCGATTGAAACGTGTTCTTTTGTTGTTGTGGGCCAAACAGCTTTTGGAATTATGCCCTAAAAAGTACAACCTTTGAACCATAACAAAATCTGTGTGTGTGTGTGTGTGTGTGTGTGTGTGTGTGTGTGTGTGTGTGTGTGTGTGTGTGTGTCCGTATATTTCTTTGTAGCACGGTGACATCAGCAGTGTTCACGGCTGGGGACAACGTGGTGTCAGGGAGTGACGACCGCACGGTTAAAGTGTGGGATCTGAAGAACATGAGGTCGCCAATAGCAACCATCCGCACCGACTCGGCTGTCAACAGGTAGGCAAACGGAAGCAAAAAGTGTTTGTGGTTACACCTTTTGCAAACATTAGAAGAGGACTGGGCGGCCCAGTAGTCGACTGGTTAGTGTGTCGGTCTCACAGTGCAGAGGTGCAGGGATCGATTCCGGCCTTCCTCTCCCCGTGTCTGCGTGGGTTTTCTCCGGTTCGCTCCCTCCATTTTTTTGTCTCTGCTATTTGGAAGTACAGTCAAACCTCTTTTCAAAGAACCCCGTTTACGTTTCCACCCCTGTGACGCTCACATTTCAAAGTCTTTGAAAGTCTGACAAAAATGTTAAAAAATAGTGAATTTAACTAAAGTACTTACCAATAGAACCGATGAAGAAAATGCTTCACACAACAGTCACAAAGTGTTAACTTAAATATTGCAGGATAAGCGTCTCTGCCAACCAGAGGATCATCGCCCTGCCGCATGACAATCGACAAGTGCGGCTGTTTGACATGAGCGGCGTGCGACTGGCCCGACTGCCTCGCAGCAACAGAATGGTACGAAGGGAACGGAAGCTTTGAGTCAGTGAGTGTCGCGAGAACGCAAACAACAAATATGTGTGTCGATGCAGGGCCACAGGCGCATGGTGTGTTGCACGGCATGGAACGAGGAGAACCAAACATGCAACCTGTTCACCTGCGGCTTCGACCGGCAGGCCATCGGCTGGAACATCAACATCCCCGCCTTGCTGCAGGAGAAATGAAGCCCGGTCGAGCGTTAACGCGCAAATCCCTCCGCATAAACTGCTGTCTTAGAAATAAAGTAAGCCATGTTCACATCTGGTGAGTTGGAAGCTGTCTACGGGCGTGAGGCCGAAAAATATTGAGATGTTGGGCTTAAGCGTGAAATTTCAGGATGACCCTAAAAGGCACTTTAAGCTGTTCAGCTGAATTGCAATTCCATCTGTGAACTTTTGAATAAACTTTTGAAACCCCCGTTGTGAATGTTGCCGTGGAGCTTCGCGTTCGTGAACAGCCTGTCGTGCAAATAACTGAAAAAAACAGTTGGAAGTGCATTCCAAGGTTTGGATAAGGTCGAATTCAGTTCATCTGTGAAGGTGGTCTTGCATCCTGAAATTTCAGCCCAAAAGCCCACATCCCCAACTTTTTGTGAGTCGCGTATGTTCATGTGTATTCACATCACTGCTGTAAAGTTACTGCTGAGTGGTTGCATGAAGAGAAATCGAGCCGCTTCTATTAAATTTTAAAGACAATTTGTTAAGTATGATAAAATGTACGTACGTCTTGTGCCGTTGCCTGAACAAGTGGCCTCCATCAGATTCTTGCAAATGAATGGATTATACTGTTGTATAGTACAGATCCTTTTTGTTCAGAAAGACACCAATGAAGACGTTGTGATCATTTAAGCCTTTTTGTCAAGCTGTAGTAGTGCCTCATGAGAAATCCAAATGATTTGCTTCCTGAACGTTTCACAGCTACACCATTCCAAAAAGAAAAATGATTGTCCACAGTGCTTCGATGTCAACAGTTCAAACTTATGTTGCCTGGTTCCGTGTTTTGCATTGGGACTATTTCCTTTCGCTGTTTGCTTTATTCTGCCTTTCTGAAAAGATGCAAAGTGTTGTAATAATGTGTCAGGACAGTGCATCTTTACGCTCGTTCATGTGAAGAATTTTTTCGAGTAATTATACACCAGTGTTGTTATTTTAGGAGTGACTGCATCCAAATAATGACCCTGTAATTCCGAGGCTTAGTGCATCATCACCTGCCTGTTGCCAACTCAAATGTCTTTTTGTTTTTTTCTGCCTGTCATGTTACATACACAAGTTGTTGGTTACTGCTTATGTTTCACGAATGTGACGTTTACAATTTGTTTTCAAAAATCCCTATGTGACCTCTTGCATCTTTTTTAAGTCGAACACTCTTCATCTGAATATATCATATCAATATAACCGTCTGAAGATTTATTTGCATGGGCGGGTGACAAATACCTTGAAGCACGCTTTTCAAACTCGAGGCCCTTGGGCAAGATCCTTTTATGTGGCCTGCATGAAAGCTTGCCACCGTTTTCCCTTGACTTCTGTTCAAAACTGTCCTTCCTAAAAACGATGAGAAACACATGCAGAGAAACTTGAAATATGATTGGTGCGATTATTATTGTTGTTAATGGTTAAAAACGACATAGTATAGTAAGGCGTTTTTGGC